>NW_010314043.1:0-14039 GCF_000700745.2 Antrostomus carolinensis
GCCCTTATCCCTGAGCCATTCTTCAACAGTTTCCCTTGCTTCTTGCCCTTATATTTTTTATCTTCTCTTGGTTATAATTTATTTGAAATAACTCTTACTAATGAATACAATGTAGTTCATCTAGCTTTAGATTTAGAGGAACTGTACTTCTATCAATGTCATGCTTATAGATTATAAAGTTTATATAGACTACTTGATATTTTCTAGAATATAGTAATTACTAATATAGTAATTACTCATATTTTAGATCAATGTAGAGGTTATATTTTAACTCTGCTTATAACTTTATGCAGCACCTTCTGTACATATGCTTATATTCTACCTTGCATAACATGCATATCTATACTGTACTTAAAGGACATTCCAATTCTTGATCAACATTTTATAAAGTATGTAGAAAAGGTTTATTTCTACTTATACAGACTATTTATATGCAAAGGTTGCTGCTAATGTTTTACACATTCGATTTATGTGTTCATCTTCAAATATAATAAAAGACTGCATAATTTAAGAAAATAAAAGGGAAACCACACATAATAAATTTAAAATATCAACCCTGATGAAATTTTTATTTTCTTACATAATGCACTTGAGAAAATCCTCATTTTTAGCACAGGTTGATCCAATCTCCAATTAAAGATAGATTTTATTGGTTAAAGCTTTTCCTTTGTTTGTTTTTTCTCCTTAAGTGATAATAATGCTACAGAATAAAGCACAGTCAAAAAATAAAGCAAGAATACTGTGAATATTCATTTCTACAGGTCACTACTTCTTCTGGAAATCACTCTTAATGCTTGTGACGTCATTCCCTGGCAGCATGACATATACAGATCCTAGATTAAACGATCTTTATGGGTTAGGATCAGAGAGAAGACAAGGACAGGCAACATTACAGTGGGGGTCTACCACAGGCGACCTGACCAAGACCAAGTGGATGAGGCACTCTATACACAGATAGGAGTAGCCTCACATTCATAAGCCCTAGTCCTCATGGGGGACTTCAACCACCCCAGTATCTGTTGGAAGGACATCACAGAAGGGCTTAAGCCATCCAAGAGGTTCTTGGAATGCATTAATGGCAACTTCCTTCTCCAAGTGATTGAGGAGCCAATGAGGAGAAGTACTATGCTGGACCTTGTTCTCACCAACAAGAAGGAGCTGATGGGGAATGTGAAGCTCAAGGGCAGTGCGTGCAGCAGGCTCACTACCCTGGATTTCAGGAGAGCAGACTTTGACCTTTTCAGGGACCCGCTGGGTAAAGTTCCCTGGGATAAAACCCTGAAGGGAAGAGGGGCCCAAGGAGGCTGGTTAATATTCAAGGACTGCCTTCTCCAAGCCAAGAAACAATGCCTCCAACAAAGAGGAAGTCAGGCAAAAACACCAGGATGCCTGCATGGATTAGCAAAGAGCTCTTGGATAAACTCAAAGACAAAAAGAAAGCCTAAAGAGGGCAAAAAGAAGGAGAAGTATCCTGGGAGGAATACAGGGAAATTGTCCAAGCAGCCAGAGATCAGGTTAGAAAAGCTGAAGCCCTGGTAGAATTAAATCTATCCAGGGAAATCAAGACCAACAAGAAAAACTTTTATAGGTATGTCAGGGACAAAAGGAAGACTAGGGGAAATGTAGGCCCCCTCCAGAAGGAAACAGGAGACCTGGTTACTCAGGTTATGGAGAAAGCTGAAATATTCAACGACTTTGCTTCAGTCTTTACTAGCAAGTGTTCAAGTCACATGCCCCAAGTCACAGAAGACAGAGGCAGGGATTTGGAGAATGAATAGCTGCTGACTGCAGAAGAAAATCAGGTTCAAGACCATCTGAGGAACCTGAAGGTGCAGAAGTCCATCAGACCTGACGAGATGCATCCGCGGGTCCTGAAAGAACAGACCAATGAAGTTGCCAAATGAGTGTCCATCATATTTGAGAAGTCATGGCAGTCTGGTAAAGTTCCCACAGATTGGAAAAGGGGAACGTAACCCCCATTTTTAAAAGTTGAACAAGTTAAATCCAGGGAACTACAGGCCGGTCAGTCTCACCACTGTGCATGGAGCAGATACTCTTGGAAACAATGCTGAAGCACATGGAAATGAAGAGCTGACTGGTGACAGCCAGCATGGCTTCACCAATGGCAAATTGTGCCTGACTAGTTTGGTGGCCTTCTATGATAGATTTACAGCTTTGGTGGATAAGGGAAGAGCAACTGATGTCATCTACCTGGACTTGTGCAAGGTGTTTGACACTGTCCTGAACGACATAGTTGTCTCTAAGTTGGAGAGACATGGACTGGACAGATGGGCCACTCAGTGGCTAAGGAATTGGCTGGATGGTCACTCTCAAATCATTGCAATTAACGATTCAATGTCCAAGTGGAGACCAGTGACAAGTGGTGTCCCTCAGGGGTTGGTATTGGGACTGGCGCTGTTTAACATCTTTGTCGGCGACATGGACAGTGGTATAGAGTGCACCCTCAGCAAGTTTGCCAATGACACAGATGGGCCACTCAGTGGCTAAGGAATTGGCTGGATGGTCACTCTCAAATCATTGCAATTAACGATTCAATGTCCAAGTGGAGACCAGTGACAAGTGGTGTCCCTCAGGGGTTGGTATTGGGACTGGCGCTGTTTAACATCTTTGTCGGCGACATGGACAGTGGTATAGAGTGCACCCTCAGCAAGTTTGCCAATGACACCAGGCTGCGTGGTTCAGTTGAGATGCTGGAGGGAAGGGAAGCCATCTAGAGGGATGGGATGTCATCCAGAGGGACCTTGACAGACTTGAGAGGTGGACCTGTGCAAACCTCATGAGGTTCAACAAGGCAAAGTGCAAGGTCCTGCACCTGGGTCAGGGCAACCCCAAACATAAATACAGACTGGGCAGAGAATGGATCAAGAACAGCCCTGAGGAGAAGAACTTGGAGGTTCTGGTGGATAAAAAACTCAACATGAGCCATGAATGTGTGCTTGCAGCCCAGGAGGCCAAACATATCCTGGGCTGCATTGTGTGGCAAGCAGTTCGAGGGAGGTAATTCTGCCCCTCTGGTCTGCTCTCATGAGACCCAGCTTGGAGTGCTGTGTACAGTTCTGGGGCCCACAACATAAGAAGGATATAGACCTATTGGAGTGAGTCCATAGGAGGGCACCAGGATGATCAGAGGGCTGAAGCACCTCTCCTATGAGGACAGGCTGAGACCGTTTGGGCTGTTCAGTCTGGAAAAGAGAAAGCTTAGGGGAGATCTTATAGCAGCCTTCCAGTACATGAAAGGGATGTACAAGAAAGGCTGGGGAGGGACTTTTGACAAGGGCAGGTAGTGATAGAACAAAGGGTGATAGTTATGAACTGAATGAGAGTAGATTTAGATTAGATATTAGGAAGAAATTTCCTGTGAAGGTGCTGACACACTGGAACAAGTTGCCCAGAGAAGTTATGGATGTTTCCTCCCTGGAAGTGTTCAAAGCCAGGTTACATGAGGCTCTGAGCAACATGGTCTAGTGGAAGGTGTACCTGTTCAAGGCAGGGGAGTTGGAGGTAGATGATCTTTAAGGTCCCTTCCAACCTATACCATTCTATGATTCAATGATTAAAAACAGTTTTGTTGCTACAGGTTTTGCTAAAGAGTCAGCCTCCATTCCATATAATTGAATATGCCTTTAAATTAGCCTGATCATTTTTATATACGCAAATCTGGTGGCATTTCTGCTTATAAGATGGGGACTTTGAATGTTAACATCTTTTTCTTTTCCATCTGAGAAGCAAATCTAAGTAACTAGACTCCATGCAGAGAGAAATTTTGTTTTAAAGGAGAACAATGAAATTAGAGAATCAAGAAACGTGTCTAAACAATTTCCAGCTAAACAATCCAGCTCTTGATTGGGCTATTAAACAAATCCAGAACCAGTTTAAAGCATTCAGTGTTCCTATATTAATTTGATCCATATCACAAGATTCAATTTATATCAGCAAGAACAAGCAGACCAACAGGCAGCACAACTCATGACATTCTGTTTGCATTCTGCACTACAAAAAACCCAAACTCTTCTCACCTCTGTGGTTACTGATCATTAAAAGTTAATGTCCCAGTGTTGCCTTCACTGTGGTGCTTTTCAGAAAGATAATACTATCCAGTTCTTCAAGGACATTTCATGACCATCTAACTACCTATGTGCTATTTAATTTACCATGGCCTGCTTTCCTTTCCTTAGAGCTGAGTAGCACTTGCATTTACAGAGTGTTAGCAGTAAGAAAGCCTCAGTAAACATATTGCTTATAAAAATACCACTGTGGAGAATGTCAATGTCTTCAGAAAGAAGATTGCTTGTTAACATCTGATAGGATGAAAACACATACAGCATGTATCCTGCTATAGTATGGATAAGAGTACTTGCAGTCTTTTCTTTCTGTTTTGTAACTTTCAGTAGGGAAGAACTGTGGAGTTTTCTGATTGGGTTTTAATATTTGCCTTGAAAACTTGATTATGCAGAGCAAGACTAAAGACAGAATATTAGTTGCTAAATATTAATAATTTATTGCATATTGCTTTTCAATTTAAATATTAGCTTAAAAATTAGATGTTCTTTGAGACTCTTGCTTAAAAATGTTTTAATGTTTCAATTTCATTTTTGGAATGAACTGAAACTTCATTTTGTTGATTTAGATCTGATTCTTCATTTCCAGATAAAGACTGTTATATATAAGTACATCTCGTGTCATAGGTGGTAAGAAGTGGCCAATTAGTTATATTGCAAAGTAATAACCAAAGTATACATACTGATAGTATGAAAAAACAGTTGACATAAGTCAGGTATTTACAAGAAAGTTACTATTCTAATAAATTAGTTTAATACAAATGTTCATGGATAGACTTTATTGTTTATATCAGAAAAACATGAGATTTAAATTTTTTTTCTCAATCATTTTTCTATATTTCTAATAATACCAGTTTAAATACTTTTTAAAATGATTGACTCAAATGATACTATTTCTCTTGGAAAATAAAATCAAGGAATTATATAATTATATATTATAATGATTATAGTCCCTTGTAAACATACAGAAGAAATAAGATCCATATTATATTCTATTATCACATTTTGGGAAAATAAAAGCTGAAACTTTCTACTGCTTGCTGAGAATGCACTAAAACACAGTTTCCATCTTTTCTAACTGCTCTCGATTTCAATGACTGCTTTCTCTTTTCCATTCCATGATAATGCAGTAGCATCCTATTTATACAGCGTCAAAAACCCCAAGGTTTTGCATTGAAATTTCTAGAATAAATTGTCGTTGACTACAACTGAAAACTATTACTTTTTCGTGTACATGATTATCAGTAACAACATAATTACACAAATAGATGTGGTTTCTACAGCACATAATTTTGTTTTGATTTTTTTAAGATAGTATGTCACTTTTTAGACTAGGTGCTTTCAGCTCTATTGAAAGTGTTATTTATTGATGCCATAAACAAAAATGTTACCAACTCTTAAAACAATTTGGATGGTAGTAGACTTAGAAATTTAACCAGCAATAATACCTTATTCTATTACTGCAACTTGATAGAAGTGATACTGGAAGACTTCTGTTTAATTTAAGGACAGCTAGAGTACCCTTTTTTTTCCACTACATTTAACCCATGGCCCCGAGTTCCAGAGTGAAAAAGCAACATGGGCATCATATTTTATTGAGTTGTACAAAGAATTAATAGATTTCCATTTTTAACCTGTTTGGGCAAAAAAACATGCAGAGAAAGCTGAAGACCTTTCCTCCATGTCTATATTTATGCCTAATTGACCACACATCCTCTGGATAGTTCAGGACACTGGTGATCCCAGTTGTTACTTACATTCACAACATTCTCTGTTTCATAGATGAAGGCAGATTCCATTGTATTTGATTAAGACATTTGGGAAACTCTTCCAAAGTGTTACTTCAGAAAAAGAACATCCATTTAGTGGGTATTTCATTAGTTCACATCTATAACACAGAATTGAAAAAAAAAAAAAAAATAAATCTAGCTTTGTTTTGTGTAATTCCATCCATCTGAATACTGTTTTTCCAGTGATGGTATGCTGCTTTTTAGTCTGGAAAAAAACAACTGTATCATTACTGGAACAAATCCAAATCTTGTCTAGCTCAGCAAACCAGATGTTACCACATTTAGCAGAAATGTTCTCTATTCTTTTTGATGTTTATCTTCATGCTTGACTTCAATGTTTTGAAACACCTTTACATGGCAGGTAAAGCAGAGCAGGCTGCAGACCTTTCATGTCAACTAGTTAAACTTGAAGAGACAGTATGACTGATATCCTTGTACTTGTTTTAGTCTGAGTTAATATCGCCACTATTAACAATGTTCTCAAACATTAAAAGTTGGAATTTGAATTCAAGTGGCAAATGGCACATTGTGTCAGCTTTAGCATTCTGTAGTTATGCTCTCTTTCAGCATGACAGGTTTGCTTGTGGCATGTGTTAACACCAAACGGCTTCTCAAAACTTTAGCTTTTCAATAACATTTAGTGATCCTATATTGGGTAAATATCTTCAGATGAACCACCAGCAGAATGACTTCTTATGAAAGGTGTACTATATGTCCAGTTTTGCAAAACATCATTTAGCATATGCAGTATAGAAGCTGCCTTGGAAAGAAAATGTATTTAAGTATTAATTATTTTCTCCTTGGAGAACTACAGCCGTTTTATATTGCTTCATTCTTTAATAAAAAATAATTTGAAATAGTAGTTATTGCTTTTTCTTTTATAGAAATAAAAATAAAAAACCCCACAAAAAAAACCTAAACACAAAACTATGTCATGTAAAGCTAAAGCACTCTAAACAAAAAAGTGTAAATTTATTTATTCTCAAATAAAAATAATGTAAAGAAAATGCTACAGACCTTTCTACATGTGAGGCTGGAAGGTATTAAAGACAACAAGCATTGGACCAGATACTGAATGATTGCCCAGAGTTAACACATTTGAACTGGCAACAAAACTGAATTTGATTTTGGCATGCTAAGCAAACATATAATGCAGCAAAAGAAGAACTGGGATATAGTATTGCAATATAGTATTGATATAGTTTCACAGTTTTTTGGAAAGGAGTGTAGAGCAAAAGATGAGGAAGAAATTAAAGCCACATCAACTTAACCTTAGACATGAGTGAGATTTTTAATAACTTCAGAGAGGAAAAAAAACAAACAGAAAAATTAAAGAAAAACATATGAAAATATGGAAAAATGCAACAAACTTCCAAAATTAAACAACAGTTAGTATGCTACACCAGTGTAAAATATTTTTTAAAAAAATAACTATCTTTTTCTAGAAATAGAAAATTCTGTTTATCTATTCATTCTAAATGTCAGTAATTCATAGAATATTATGCTACATAGTATCTTTTTAGACAAACTGGAGAAAACAGAACTTACAGGAACTTGGAGAAGCTGCTCACAAAAAGTGCCAACATGTTGAAAGGAAAACTGTCATAGAAGATGGAGATTATTAGTACAATTTCCCAAAAGCTGACTTGATTTACTTGATATTTTCGTTAGTGTCTTTGACCTAAAAAAATAAATATATTTAAGGTGTGTGCGCTGTGTGTCTACTTGCTCTCCCTGCACACAGACTAGTAAAATGTGCCAATAAGAAACATCATCGGTACACAGCAGGATCAAAGCAAAAGGTAGGAACAACCTTGAAACCTGGATTAATAGCAATGAATGAAGTGTAAAATACAAGGGCATGTATTTATGCACTGGGACTAATAAGAATTTCTGATCTATGATGAGTATTCATGTAGAAATGACAGATGAAGAAGATTTAATATATTACTTCATCCTAAAATGACTATAAAGTACCAATGCATTACAGCAAGACAAAGGAGAATTCAATCTTCTAATGCCTCAGAAGATAATCTATTCTGTTTAAATCTTGGGATTGTGAATTAGACAGTTTTGCTGAAATGTATTAACTTCTAAGTCTATGTTATAGTATGGAAATACAGGCTGATAAGCCATCAGACTTTTTACAGAGGAAAATATTGTTTTTTAACTAAAAGAAAATATCAGGTTGTATTACAAAATTTTCATTAGCTAGCATACTACTTGGTGCCGATTGTAAATACTAATTCTGGATATATTAATTACAAAGTATTCACATATGTCTCACTCATCTGGGGAACTTGATACTATTACATACTCCTATCAATGCAGCTTCTAAAATATAATCAGGATGGTAAGTGTGGGGACACAGTGTGTCCCCCCAAAATGAGACACAGTGAGAAAATAAGATGAAGAAGCCTATGGTTGAGAATAAAAACGGGGACTTACCATCAGGGGCTAGTCAGACTCTACTTAGGAAATATTAACTTAATTTATTGTTGATTATTTGAATGGTGAAAAACAAAGAAAAAAGCTAAAAAAACTTCTTCCTACCCCAAGTTCTTCACTGGCTACACTTCACTCCTCCATCATAAACTCCTCTATTTGTCCCCTGCCTAAGCTGTGCAGAGAGATGAGGTATGTAGGATTGTGATCTGTCCATAACAGCTGCTCTCTGCTGCTCTTCCTCTTCACAAACTTCCCTTGCTTCAACATCTTCCCTTCAAGATGAACTTACTCCAGTGTGGGTCCTTCCCTCCAGCTGCAGTCCCATCAGGGCATCAACTGCTCTGGCATGGAGTGTTCCATGAGTGCAGTGTGGATATCTGCTGCAACATAGTCTCTCCAGAGGCTGCAGGAAAATACCCGCTTCACTGTGGTCCCTACAGGGACTGTGAAAAAATCTGCTTGGGCACCCAGAACACCTCCTCCTCTCTCCTCACTGCTCACAGGACTGTTTCTCACAGTTCTTTCCTCACTCCTCAGCTTCTTTTCACCCTTTCTAACACAAAATTTCCCCTAGGTGCCACCAACTTGGCTGAGAGACTCAGCTGTGTCCTGTAGTGGGTCTGCTGGAGCAGGTTGTGGCTGGCTGTTTCCAACATAGAATAGCAGAATCATTTCATCATAGAATGGCTTGGGTTGGAAGGGACCTTAAAGATCATTCGGTTACAACCCCCCTGCTGTGGACGGGGTTGTCAACCACTAGATCAGGCTGCCCAGGGCACCATCCAACCTGACCATTCTTTAGGACCTTTAAGATCACTGAGTCTAACGGAAAACCTAACACTGACAAGTCCACCTCTAAACCATGTCCCTAAGCACCATGTCAACACGTCTTTTAAATACCTCCAGAGATGGTCACTCAATGACTTCCCTGGGCAGCCCGTTGCAATATTTGACAACCTTTTCAGTGAAGAATTTTTTTCCTAATATCCAATCTAAACCTCCCTTTGCACAACTTGAGGCCACTTCCTCTTGTTCTATTATTTGTTACTTGGGAGAAGAGACAGACACCCATCTTGCTACAACCTCCTTTCAGGTAGCTGTAGAGAACAACAAGCTCTCAACCTCCTTTTCTCCAAACTAAACATCCCCATTTCCCTCAGCCACTCCTCATAAGACTTTATCAGCTTCATTGCCATACTCTGGACATGCTCTAGCATCTCAATGTCTTTCCTGTAGTGAGGGGCCCTAAAACTGAATACAGTATTCAAGGTGTGGCCTCATGAGTACTGAATACAAGGGGATGATCCCTTCCCTACTCCTGCTGGCCACACTATTGCTGATACAGGCCAGGATGCTGTTGGCCTTCTTTGCCACCTGGGCACACTGCTGGGTCATATTCAGCCAGCTATCAATCAGCCTTTTCTACTGGGCAGCTTTCCAGTCACTCTTCCCCAAGCCTGTTGGACTTGTACCTCACTTCTGACCCAAGTGCAGGACCCAGCACTTGGTCTCGTTGAACCTCATACAATTGGCCTCAGTGCATCAATCCAGCCTGCCCAGATCCCTCAGTAGAGCCTTCCTAGCCTCTAGCAGATCCACACTCCCACCCAACTTGATGTCATCTGCAAACTTACTGAGGGTGCACTTGATACTCTTGTCCAGATCAATTATAAAGATATTATAAAGATCTAGCCCCAGTACTGAGCCCTGGGCAACATCACTTTTGACAGGCTACCAACTGCATTTAACAACTCTTTGGGCCCAGCCAGCCATCCAATTTTAGTTTAAAATCAAACATTAATACTGATACTATTATAAAATACACAAAGTTATACTCAGCCCCTAACATCAAAGCTCCAGCAAAAGCATGAAAGTCACAAGTAGGAGACTAGGCCCTGGGAGCAGAATGATGGGAAAGACCCTCCAGAGATGAAGGCTGTTGAGAAAGAAGAGATGTCCCTAGCAAACTTTCTAATTTATAGTGAACGTGATGTTTATGGTATGGTATTTCTCTCAGCCAGCTTGTGTCAGCTGTCCTGGCTTTTGCTCTTCCTGACCTTAGCATCTGCCTAAGGCCAAACTACTAGAGACATTGATTACTATGGAAACCTGCATATTATGGTTGGTCAGAAACTAAATTAAAGTGCTTATCAACTTTGTTTTCACTGAATCGGGTGCTACAGTCTTCTCAAAAATGCAGTTTTTCTGAGCAGAAAATTGATTCTATGATTCTATTCCAGTGAAACCAGGACATTTGCTATGATCTGTCAGGTGTTGCTACTGATATCAGCCCTGTATCTCAACCCAAAGTACCACTGAACTTGGGAAAGAGACAGAGAATAAGTCAGTAACCCACTGCTGCAAACATATGGGCAGTTCCTTTGAGATCAGTTGCATTGCTTACATGAACCAGTGTTTTCACAATCAGGATCCTGTTTAGCACAGAAAATGAAGAACATGCTATTCCAAATGAAACACCAGAGGACATTTAAGTAGGCAGAATGTAATTGCTTCAACTGGTATCTAAATAACACACTGGAGTGTTAACATTGCTATTCCTTTGAATAGTTTGATGGAGTTCTAAGGACCACCAGATCATTGAAACATTGCTTATTTGTGAACATAATTGGAAAGAGAGGTAAAAATTAAGAGGTTTTTTTGTTGTTTTTTTTTTTTTCTTTTAACTTTCTGAAGTGTGAAAAATTAAGAGGAAGCAATAGGGTGAGATGAAAGAGAACATACGACAAGAAAATCAGTAAGTTTCTTTTTTCAACACACAAGCACAAAAAAAGGGAAACATATAACCTTTATGATTCTGTCATGTTTTAAGCATATGGTGCCCCATATTGGTCATTTGTTGTATTTTGTGTTAGGTAGATGAAACAGTACAAGGTTCACCAGCAATTCTGGCATGAAATAGCTGCTTTGAAAGTTTTTAGAATAGACTAAAATGATATGATGTTCCCAGCTAAGTTGCTAAAAGAGATAATTACTTTTCTAGCTGAAAATATGGGGTTTGAATTCATCTTGTCCCATCTTCTAGTCATTTGGATCTCATCCAATGAAATTTCTGTGCTAGAACAAAGTGCTTTCAACCTTAATTGATACGAGTGGGAACCTGGAGATCACAGTTAATCTTAATGTCCTGTTAATCAAAGTAAATCTGGTAGGCTGCTTAAATAATTTCACCTAATACATTGTAATAAAGCAGACAATCATATTTTTATACAGAAATGGAGTAAAACAGTATAAAATTTATTAGTGAAGGAATTGCTATTTTTGTTTTCTTTCTGTGATTAGTTGACCACCTCTGAATACACAGTACTTTGTTTCTTGGTCTTCTAATCACATCATGCAGCATGAAGTAAATTGTCTTTCAGAAGTCTTAAGTTTACTAGTTTTCCATGGTAACCAAGTTACAGTCTCCTAAAATAATTTATCAGTTTTGTCTTAAAAGATCTAATTTCCATAAAGCTATTTTTATTACCATTAATTAAGTTACAATCTTTTAATACTTTCCCAATTGTGTTCCTTATCAACTTCGTCCAGGATTTGTGTCATGCTAACTGGCTTAAATACTGCTTAAGTCATTTCACATTGCTTTTGAAATATGAAAATTAACAACTTCTGCACTGTTGGAGTCTTTCCAATGACTTTTAAATATATCTAGAGATGCAATCTCTGTCACAGAGTGCTTCTAGACCAGTTTTTAAAATTGTTTCAGGGCAAGATAGGGGAACTTCTTAAATCTGACCGTTAAATTTGTTTAATATGTTTATAACTAGGTACAAAATTAATTTTTTTCACAATAGAACTCTAAAAACTGTCATTAAACAGGTCTTTCTGTGAGGCTAATTGGAGGAAAGGAGTGTTTGCTTGATATTTTGCAATAGTTAGAAACAGCATTTCTAACTGTA
This sequence comes from Antrostomus carolinensis, assembly GCF_000700745.2. NCBI lineage: Eukaryota > Metazoa > Chordata > Aves > Caprimulgiformes > Caprimulgidae > Antrostomus > Antrostomus carolinensis. The sequence continues at coordinate 12,235 of NW_010314043.1, forward strand.
CAGTTACAGCAGACTGTAAAGCCATACCTCAGGAGGAGAGTGATAATGTTAAAGCTGATCATGAAATAAATTGCCTGAAAGAAATTTTTTCTTTCCAACTGAATGTAAGCACAGTATCAGTTGTGTCATTCTTCTGCAGCTGTGTGTCTGTATGAGAGAAAAACAGAGATTTGGGAAAATGCAGGGGAAGTCACTGGAAATCAAATGAAATTTCTGAGCAGGCTACTGCCTGCTAACCTTTTGTTTTGATTGCATTTAGAGAAATATTCTGTGCAATGACACAAAATTATACTGAGTAGGTGCAAAATTTCAATCCTATATTTTTAGATTAAATAGTAAAAAATAGAAAAATAAATAAAATAGTCAAGCTTTTATCCATTAAAAGGAACACATCTATTTATTTGATTACTTCCAATCAAATTTTGTATTGTTATTGTTATTGACATTTTGTATTGTTATTGACATTTTATCTGCCCTAACTAAAGCTGACCCTCAATCGTAGACATAATATTTTTAAAAGCATTTTGAAATAATTCTTATTATGCTGATATTTCTCTGTTCCAAACTACCAGGCTACTCATGGATTTAAAATAATATTTGTCATTAGAAATTTCAGCCCGGATTTTATGTAATGACAACATTATTATTTGACAGTTTTTCTGTCAACCAGAAATAATCACCGAATAAATATTTTCAAATTTTATATTTTTAAACTCCTGAGACTATTGTAATTTGGAAGGAGGAAATATCACAAGTTCAATAATAGCATTTTGCACCACATACTGTAAATGTAGTCTGGTGGTTTTGATAGTTGGCTATATTTTCTTCTTGACCAAACTCAGAACGTAATTTGCTTATAGCAGTGGGGAGAAGATTGTTAAATTCTTGTGAAAAATGAATAAAAATATGAAGGCCTACCTGTTACATTATTCTAACTCTTTGCTCTTATAATGAATCTGTATCAACAGTCTGGTAAGAAGACATTAACATTACTAGAATATGTGTTAAATTGTTTAGTTCATGTTTCTTTAGTTCTGCTTTTTATGACACTTATTAGTATCTCCCAGATTTAAGACCTCTTTTAGATGTCACTGAATCTATACACCATACCAGCTGTAACAGTTTGTGGCTTGTATAACTCCCCATAATAAATTTAGTGTTTATTGTATCTAATCTTATATTATTAGAACACTTTAAATAGCACACATAACAAAGATTTATGCTTGTAAACTCAAGCAAAAAAACAAAACAAAACAAACCCAACCAAAACCACACATCCCCATAAGAATTATTCATAATAGTTAGGGAAGTCAAATAGATGATCTATATACCTCCCTCTCAATGGCTTTCCTACTCAAATGTTTTAAACCAATGATGCTCCACTGAAAATACTTCAACATCTGATCCAAAAGTAGAGAAAAAATTCCAATTTACTTGGAATTCTTTTTCCTTGCTGAGAGCCTGTTAAGATTTAAAAGCAAAAGGAGGGGATATATTAAACCTGAGAATTGGCCATCGATATTATATGGCTCTGAAGTCAAATGAATGGATATGATTTCTGTCTTTGAATATTTTCTGGTTTGTGAACACTATGTTAAAAATAAAATTTATATTACATTGGAGTTCCAGTGGGAAAACTTTCATAGTTAATGCTGGTGTGGACTGTATGTTGATGGATTTTACAGTTTTATCACATTAGCAATACTAACCTGGTCTTCCCGAACCTGGTCTTCTCCTACAGTGGGTGGCTTTTCATTCTCCTGGCTTCACATGTAGCACAGGATCCCCTGTCCTCTTGCCACCAG
>NW_010314044.1:0-42851 GCF_000700745.2 Antrostomus carolinensis
AATAATAATAATAATAATAATAATAATGGAGGATAAAAGGAATCAAATGGCAGGTGAGAAAATACCTTAAGTTTAGTCTAAATTCTATATACTGAATTTCTTATTAATGGACACTGCATCATCTTTAATCAATTATCAGCAGAACTAATGAAAGAACAGTCAAAAACTATTAGAATTAGAATTGATGATGTATGAAACCAAAACAAAAATTTTCTTAACTTTGTGTATCATGGTTATAGAGATAATTTAGTATATATTGATAAGAGATGAAAGAAGGAATCATCTTCCTGTACTTGAGCTATTGGACAGTTAACTGTCTAATCTAGTCTAATGACTTGGGCTCCTTAAACATAATCTTCAGGATGTTTTTGTGGTGGTTGGCTTCAACTAACATTTGATGTCAGATACTTTTGTTACAGTAGGAAGAATTGCTGCCTAAAGTGCATGCTTCTGTTTTAGACAGAGTATCTAACGTTTTCACACAAAGTTAGTGAGATGAACATGAGCTTTAGCGATGTGTCCAAAGCAGAGGAGGTACCTTTTCATTGTGCTAGGCAAAGATGGAAACTTTCCAATAAAGGAAGTGGAAGGGTGAGCAGGAGGAGAAATGACAATTTCTACATTTGTTGTTGGCTTTCCAGATACCAATTCTACACACTATAAAGCAAATATGATATATTATGTTAGAGTTCTGAAAAGCCTGTGGTGCAAGAAAATATAATTAACTAAATGTGAAATGTCTTTGAAATTATGCAGTAGTAGAATGATAGGGGCTGTCATGCAGATCATTTTGAGAAATTTATTTTATTTTTTTTACCTGAGAGAAAAGCATTTACTTAGTAATTCTGAGATTTCTTTTGGAATTGTTAAAGACCATGAAAGAATGATCTGATTTTTATCATTTGGGGAGGGTAGGATTGAAAATGGAAGACCTTTTTAACTGAATAGAAAATTACCTACAAAACATTTGATTTTTATACCCTTTTCTTTTCCCATCGCAGCCTAGCTTTCTATATTTTTCCTACTGCCCTTTTTGGCAAAAAATAGATAAAGTTGAAAAATTAGTGATTAAAAAAACCAACACAAAACTCAAGTAACTGATATCAAAACATCTTTTTCAAGCTAACATGTGTATGGAATTATTCTTTGTAGTATATCTTCTTGCTACTTTGTATAACAATTTTGGAATTTGCATTTCCAAAGAAATGGTCTGTTTCTTGGGTTTCTAGAGTTTATTGTTGGATTCTGTTTAATATTTACTCAGCTTTTATTGCTGTTTTACAAATTAATCCTGCTTTTGCTATTATTCTTCTTGTTGTGTGTATCCTCTTGTATTATGGGTTTGTCAACATATCTGATGTAAGATGACAGCATGTTTCATTGATTTTCTGGGGGAATATAACCTCTATTTTTTTTCCTCATTTTCCATGTAAGCGAAATATGTACACTACATAAAAGCATGCACAACCAGCCTTGGACTAAAGGCATCCATCAGTGGGGAGGAAAGATATGTCTGGTTCTGCCCATGAGGCTATGTCTCTAGTAAATAAAGGTCCTTTTCTGTGCCCCTGAGGCCACGTAGCATAGCATAGCTTGCATCTCTATAGTGAAAATCTTTAAAAAACCAAAAAAAAAATAAAATAAATTGCCTTATTTGTACTGTCTGGTGAGGCGAATCTCCAGCTTATCCTGTTCCCTGGTTATACCTGTGCATTGACTCAAAGTTATGAATACTGTGGCAGGACAATGCTGGAGCCCATCCTTTAATCCTATTTAGTTTACTGCTTATACCTAAATTCCAGTGATTCCTGCACTGTCCTAAAACCAGACTAAGATCTGGATCCATAATGGGACTCTGTGTGGTAATATTCTGCTTAGCTTTTAGGGGTCCACAGTATATAATAAATTCACAACTCCCAGTACTTATGTCAACTAGAAAGTTAAGAATTTCACACTTCACTATGAATTCAGCATAGACAGGACACTAAGCAGAGTGTATGACACGGACTCTCTTCTAGGCAGATTTTTAAGCTCAGTGTTTGATGGGGAGAAGGGAAGGCAGCAGACCCCATAAGAATGGTTGCCTTGTTATTGTCTCACAAGATCTAGCGAGTGATTCTGGTGGTCCCATCCTTCATAACATTTTGTGGAGACTTGTCTTTCCAAGACAACCAGCCTCTCCTATTAAAAATCTGAGGCTCAATACAGCATTTAGCAGCAGAAAGCCCACTAAATTAGGAGGAGAGCAGCAACGAAACAGAAGTTGGAGGACATTCTTCCCTTCTGCTGGTGAAGTTGTCCACTTTCTAACAAAGAAGATAAACTTAAGGGGAAGAATAAATTGGAAAAAGTTTGGTGATGTGATAGCATAGTAAAGATAATCCCCAGTACCAATTTGTATTTAATGAAATGATTCTCCTACAAAATGCACAAGGCTTGCTTGAAAGAGAGAATACCTGTCCAGGGGAGTTACAGCTTTATGATGCTGCAAAGTTACAGTTTTCTCATAGTCCAAGGGTGAGAATCTCAGACAAAAAAGTCTTTCAGTTTAGGACTGACAATGCTGTACACAGTCCTCATATCCAGCCCAGCCTTATTTGAAATCTAAGGTTTGTAACTTGAAAGATAGAAGGTATGGGTTTAGACTTCTTCAGGTTAATGAGGGTAGTCACTCAACTCTCCCGTTTCCAGGATGAGTGCATAATTGTGACATTATCATCTGAACTGAGGCAGTGTCACCACCTGGTAACTGAACTAGGTAATGCAATTAAAATGTCATGCCTGTGCCTCCTGTGTAATTCAGTTTTAGGAATTTGTGTAATAGACCAGCAACTGGCTTTTTGGCCATGTAATACGTTGGGCAGGGGTGTGTGCACGCTACATACCCAGCTGGTTTAAATTGCTTTTCCCACCCTGTTTTTGGTTATTGTAACATTTGTAATGTTTCCTCTTCTTAGACTGGAATGCCAATAGGAAGATATCAAATTCTAATCATTAAATAGCCTCAAGAGATCGAATTGCCTAACAATCAGTTCTTGAGACAGTTTCTCAGTTGGTTCAGACAGGAGTTTTAGTTCCTTCCATCCTTGAGGAGGGCACACACACAGGCGTAATGGTGAAGAGAGAAAGACAGGAATGAGACCTGTGAGTTTGCCTGTTTAATATTTTGACAAGATTTCCTTAAGAATTTTCCTTTTCAGCCTTTCTTACTGGAGTGAAGTTTGACCCATTCCATGTTAGAAATATTTTATTTTTTTTATGTCTGGCAGTGGTTATAGGCAACGGACTTCGATATTTTTGAAAGTTTATTCTAATTATAAAGGTCTATTTTGCAAATTAAAAAAATGTATATAATAGTGATTTTTGTATGCATTTTTTCATTTTTTTAGTATCTGTAAATTATTTTTTTTTACTCCAGGCATAAGAAATTTTATTCTACAGGAGCTTTTGCTGGATGGAAACTCAGGGTGGAACATCCTCTTGCAGATTATAACCTTATCTTTCGGAGTAACACTTCTGAATTTAAGAAAAGTGGGGTGCAGAAAAGAAATAAAGAGAGACACAGAGAGCATTACATTTATTTTACAAGGTCGTATCAGAAGTAAAAACTTTAATTCAGCTTTTGAGCTAGAAATTAATTCAGCAGTTGAGCTGGACTGTATTAATGCTATTTTATATTTCCCTAAAATATGTACTTGAAGAGAAGTATTTTCTTAAGACTTTGCAGCCACAAATAGACAAAAACTATCAAATAAATGAATGTACCTTGTGATCATGGTCACATTTTAGACAAAATATGAACAAAAAAGACTTAGTACCCTGGCACACTACTTTGCAATCGAAGTTATTGCTCCTTTATTGTTTGAGAGTGAGTCTTGCATTCTAGCTTCAGACATTTGAATAGTTACAATATCTGTTCAGTCATAAGAAGCTTAAACTCATATCATGAGTGGTCAAATTTTGATCTGAGTAGAACACATCTGGAATTTGGGGGTAACTAGAAATTTAAAGTTTATGTTTGTAAACAATTTATGCCATATCTTTTTCCTCCTAATATTGGCACCTCATATTCCTCATTTTACCTCAAGAAGCAGAAAATATCATGAAAATTGTCTAACCACTGAAATTTTTCTATGCTTCTTATTTACAATACCAACTGAAATTAGAGTTCAAAAGTCAGTGAGATAAGTGCAACTGTCTTAACTGAGCATTTCTGGTTAGTCTTGGGTCCTCCTGGCCATGATATTTTTTTTTGTTATTTTAAATATGGGGGCGGGGGGAGGAAACCATATCTGTGATCATTTAAAAACAGCTTTTTATAACTCAATCCAAACACCTGATTTTTACAGAATACTTAAGAAGAGTATTTATTTGCTTTTTCTTGAAAAGGAGTGATGATCACACTTTTTCTTTCCCTCTCTTTGCTTTTCAAATTGTTTCCATTATTGAGAGAATTGCAGTTTTCAAAAGCAATGTAGGGACCACACTTCCTTTTCTTACAATCCTGTCATTCTTTTTGATAGTGTATGAGACTTACAAATTCAGAATAAGAGTGGTAGCTGCAGGCAAGAAGCAATGATACGCAATAAATGTGTGTCCTTTTTCTGAAAACTAAATGGTGATTGTACTTGCTGACCCAAGGGATCTACTGACACTGTCTGAGCCTGTCTGAGAGTCTCACTGGAGAAATTCATAGAAGGGTAAATGCAGCATGTTATTTGAAAAAAATAAAACTGGTCAATTTAATGTTTGTATATAATTTGTGTTGCTTTTCAGGCTTTATATCCATATTAAAAAAACATCAATAAAACCAACAAAAACCAGTATAAATGTTCTACTCTTGTCCTCAGTTATTTCTAACTATAAATTTAAGACCAACATCAAGGCCCATAGTGATGTTTGTATAGTTGGCATTTATTTTCACTTAAAAAAAAGGATACATCATAGTTCTTAATTCACTGATATTTTACTTTATTTTCTAATCTTTAAATCTTAAAAAGAATATTAACTGTGAATTAATAGGAGATATATTAGAGTGTGATGTAAAAGACAACAGTATTCTGAATCACTAAAAGCCCCTCCAGTCCCTGGATTACCTGCTGAATTGCTGTGACTGAACAGCAGTGCATTACCACAGAAAACATACTGATATATAGCTTTGTTGACCCATTAATAATGTAGATGCATAGTCCAGATACTCATCCCTAATGACGTTTATGATGCTAAGTTAGGGTTATTATAAGTTATTACAAGGACTTGTTTTTTTTTTGTTTTGGTTTTGTTTTATGGGTTTTTTGGCAGGAGGGTTGTTTGGGTTTTTTAATAATATATTGTTGAAATCTATTCTTACTAGGAAAATATTTACAAAACTCCAACAAAATAAATATGTAGCTTCTACTAGGGAAAATAATTTCTCATAAGACTCTACTGCATGTTAATTTGAAGCCAGGCATTGGTATAGTTGAAGATCTGAGATTTAAAGATATCTGTGTTTGGCTGATTTCAGTTAATAACCTTCCCATCAACCTTCTAAGTAATCCAGTCCAGAAACTGCACATTAGTTTATGATTGATGTTCCTTTGTGTTGTTCACTATGACTTTGTCTGACTTTTCTGGATGACTTTATGTAGCATGATGAAGAATGAAGCTTAGCTCATTTCAGTGTATCAAGAAAATAGTCCTAGAAGATGGGGGGAAAAAAACAAAACAACAAACCAAACAAAACAACATAAAGAAATTATAATTGGGCTTTTTTGTTTGAAAAAGAGTAGAAAAAAACAGTGTGCATTTACTGCTATTTGGAAGAACTGCTCTTTTGTTATTGAGCAAATATTTTGAATACAATGATTAAGAGATTGCAGTGCTGAATTTGAGGTAGAGGTGCATTTAAACCTGCTTTGAGATTAGCTTTTACAGCAAACAACTGTGTGATTACTTTTTTGCTGAAGTTCCAAATTATAGCTATCTGTATTGATAAAACTGATACTGTGGGCATATTCACAAATTGCTATGCCTTGGGTAGTTCTTATTTAGTCTCCTGCCACTACATTAATTTATTATAGAGTTTTATGTATGTTTAAAACAGGATAATATTTTTAATTGCTTTTGTTAGAAAATTCACATTCGTGGTAAATGAAATATTTTTTCAATCCTCGTATTCCGTGAAATGTATTAAATACTGTACAAAATATCCCTATGAGGAGAATCTCAAATTTTATTGATTACTTTATTTTTGTTATTTTTTTGTATGATGACTAGCCACTAACTCTTAGGGTTCAGCTAATCAAGCTAATTGTATGCTTTCAGAGCATATAAAGAGGGGGAAGTATGTGTTTAACCCCAATTCTGTATTGAGATGAGACCTACGTACACATCAAAAACCTTGCCCCAGGGAATTTGAGCAGAAGGGAGGGACAAAGAGGGAAGGTGGTCAGTGACTGAAGGTTGAGACGCAGAGTACTGCACTAGTGGGTTTAAATAAAGTCTGAGAAACCCTTGGAAATCTGTGCAGTCTTGTCTCCTGTGCTCCTATAATTTATATTCGTGTTTGGTTTTCTTGTGACGATCTGCAACCTGGACAAATGGGTCAAAAGTACTTGAAATCACATAAGAGTTTGCTGTTCTACCCTGGAGCAAAGCGGACTTCTAAGCCACGCTTCTCATTTCTCTAGCAAGTACAGAATTAGTATAGAGCTACTGGCATACTCATCTGCTCAAGTTGAAAAAGTGCTAACTGCAGGTCCTGGAAACCATCAGATTATCCCTGAACACCTGATTCATGGACTATTTAAGCATCTCGAAATATGGTTTGGAGCATAGATTTATATCGAGTACTAGCAGTGTTTCTAGTAGATGCACATCCCTGTTAACTTCAATCTGCGTTTACTTTGAAGACCATAAAATGTCTCATGAACCTCAAATTATTCTCCTCTGCCAATAAAGATGTCATGTATGGTTGTATGTGATTTTAGATCTTCTTTGACTTTGTGTGTTTTGTTGCCAGAAGTTACCATTTTAAACTGAATATTTTGATTTGGATTTGTTGTTTCTGTTGTTTGTGTGTGTGATACTTCTAACTAGAAAGCTTTTGCAAGCAAGTTTGTACACATTTTTTTAACACTTGAAACAGTAAAAAAAAAAAAAGGAAAAAATACAACACTATTAGTGATAATAAATAAAGACATGACAAGTACATTTCTTCCTGTAGACCCAGTATGTTAATGTGTATTAATTAGCTGACTGGATACATATAGATGTGCATCAAACTGGTTTTGGTATAATATCTAAAAACATTCTAAAATTCATACAGTTTTATAGTTTAACCAGAATATTGAATGAGTGGATTTAATACCCACAAAACTAACTTGTGTTGGTATTTCCTTATTTCCTAGATAAGGAATCAGATAGCAAATTCCGTTCCAGGTCAATAATGAATGTTTCCCTTTATCTGTCCTTTCACTCTATTCAATTTGATCCAAAGACACACTGTAATTAGTATGGATAAATATTATTAAGTCACATTTTTAATAGCTGTATCTCTAGTATGTGTATCAATTGAGAATTTCCACTTTCCTTCATGTTGTAATTTTTCTTTCTCTCCATACTGATAATGTGTTCATTTTTGTTTATTTGTCATTCCCATTTTTTTTTTCTTGTATTGTTTCATCTTTTTTTCATTTGTTGTTTGCCCAGACAAATTTTTTCCCTATCCATTTTTCATCATCTGGATCACTGTCTTTCTTTCCATCTTGTCAATTTTCTCAATGCTTTATTCTACATTTCTTTTTCTTATAATGTTATTACAAACTCCTGCAACATGAGTATCAAGGGAATAGGATGTGTTGCTCCTCCCAGAGCACAGGTTAAATCCTCAGTTGGGTATAACTGGAAAATCTGCTCTGTGCTGCATGGTCAGAAAAGTGTACCCAAGTCTGGATGGGGGAGAGCATGAGTAAACAGTACCCAAAATCAATTGCCTGCTGCTGACTTCTGTTGTTAAAGTCGATACCAGAAATCAGAAGGGAAGACAGTGCTTAGGGAGGAATTTCAGATAATCGATAGCCGGCTGACCAATCTGAGTGCCAGGGACCAGCAAGCCGGGCTGCCCCATAGGGGAGGATGAGCCAGGAGCTGTGGGCACTGCAGAGTTGGCAGGGCATCAGCTCTTGCTGATGGGAAATCCTCCAAAAGGACCCCTTTGAGGCTGGGATGGGGACAGGGACAGGACCCTGCTACCACCCAACAATCATTAGACTAGGTAGGGTGAGGAGTCAGGTCCAAGATCAACTGGGGGACCCAGTCAGGGCAAGATCCATTCTGGGCATGGGTCTGGGCATGGGGCTTCCGGCAGTGTAGCTCCAGCAAGGGCTGATGGCCCTGGGGTTCCCTCAGGGACATGGCCCTTAGAGCTGCTACTGATTCATCCTTCAGAAATTATGCTTAAATTGCAAGTCCTTCGGAGGCAGCATCTGAGCCTATTATCTACCAGTGAAAATGTCAATAGAAATTTTGGTTTGCCATAAATAATATGTATCTGATATTTTTCTGACCTCTGGTGTTCAAGTGTTTTGAAAGTGTTACAGTACGAGTGCTAAAATGAAGTCATTGAAGAATTCCAGGGGTTTTGAGAAAATGAAATATCTTTCTTTCAAATGCCTTTCCTTGTCTAAAAGAATCAGCATAAATGTCTCCTGTAGTTATTTTTCGGTTGTTTGGGGGTTTTCTGTGGGTTTATTTTGGTTGGTTTTTTTTTCGTAATTGAAAAATCACTGTCACTACCTACCTTATATTTTTCTGCTCTTGGAAACTGATTTTATATCTTCATGAGACAGAGTCCTGACTGAAAACAGGATCTTGTAGTCCACATATATAAATGAGTGTTCATTCTATCAAATGTAAAATATCAGTATCAGTTTCCAATAACAAGGATTTTTTTAGCTGTGGAATTGTTATCTGTGGTTTTGAGTTGAATAATGGGTAACAAGAAACGCCTTCATTTCTCTGGGAAGGGAGAAGAATGTGAGTATTAGCGAGTGCTGTGTGGTTTCTTATTCTACTTGTAATGGTTAGCATATATATATGTGATTTGTATTTCATTAAAAATTAACAGAATTATTGTATGAATTTCCTTCTGTCTAAAAATTAAAAGTAGGAACATGTGATAATGTAATGTTACATAGTTGAAACACTATGTAGGTCAAAATCTGACTTGAGAGATTTTATCACAGTTGGGTTTTTTTTCTTTGTAGTTTCCATTGTTCCTTTTTGTCAGACATAGAATTAAAAAAAAAAAAAAAAGACATGAAAACCAATAACTTTGTATCTAATTTAGACTTTAGACTAACTATTCTAGCACTTGATTTGAACTAACGTAATGCTATTAAATTAATTGGAATTTCTGAATTAGATAGAGGTAAATTAGGTTGTCATACAGAATAGTAGGCATACTTGTGAAAAATACTGTATAGAAGTCATGTCATAACAAAGAGAGATTATCCAACGCAGCAGAACATTTAATGAATGTTTCCTGTGGGAGTGTAAATATGCTTAAAAAGGAGATGCTGTTTATTTAGGGCAGAAAATACCCTGCAGCTAGCACTTGAACGTGATACCCTTCCTGAAAGCAGCAATGTTTGGGCTGTACTTTCATTTGGAAGCAAATACAGAAGCAGAAATGTTTAGTTTGCAGTATCACATCTGACAAGCTTGTGGCTTCAATTTTCAGCTCTCTTACCTTATGTAACTTTGGAAACACATAGCTAACCATGGTGCCTAAAGTTCATAAAACATTTATGGGCCTTGTCGTGCAGGTAGTGTGTCAATTTAATTGTTTGGGGGGGTTTGTTTTTTTGTTTGTTGGGTTTTTTTTTATCAGATTTATGCCAATATGAATGTGTATGTTGATTTGAATTGTTTTCTCTTTGCCACAGGCTGACTGAGTGGGCTGGACTTCACTGGAAGGAGACATTTCACTGGGGAAGTGGAATAACTGTGGATCTCTTCCTACGCTGCTTGCTGGGAAGTGCTGTGCGTGGCCAGGATTAAGCCAACACTGAAATCTGGGATGGGCATTAGGGGCAAACATTCCCTTGTTTCTTCTGACGCTGGGATTTGTCTGCAGCCGGTCAGCTGAGGCACCTACCACACACCAGCTTTTGGTTTTCCACTTCCTGAACAAAGTTACATTTTCCCTCACTTCATCTCCTTTTGACTACTTTTTTATTTTATTAGTTTTCGTTTTCCTTGACTGGTTGATTTTCTCCTGGCTGTGGAAAAAAGAGCCCTGCTGATGTTGATTTAAATAATGTCGAAACCAATGGGACTCCTATGGCTGCCTTTGATCTTCACCCCAGTGTGTGTCATGTTGAATTCTAACTTCCTCCTGTGGATAACTGCACTGGCTATAAGATTTACTCTCATCGATGGCCAAGCACAATACCCAGTTGTTACCACAAATTATGGCAAAATACGTGGTTTAAGAACACCTTTGCCTAATGAGATCCTTGGTCCAGTGGAGCAGTACCTGGGTGTTCCTTATGCCTCTCCTCCAACTGGAGAAAGGCGATTTCAGCCCCCAGAGCCACCATCATCTTGGACGGGCATCCGCAACGCCACACAGTTTGCTGCTGTGTGCCCGCAGTACCTGGATGAGAGGTCTCTGCTCAACGACATGCTACCAGTCTGGTTTACAGCCAATCTGGATACTGTGGTGACATATGTTCAAGATCAGAATGAAGACTGTCTGTATTTGAACATCTATGTGCCCACAGAGGATGGTAAGTACTCTAAGGACCACACTGCAGGCAGTGCATTCACCAGTTCTGCACATGAGTAGCAGCCAGGTCTTCAAAGCATCTTGCTCAGTTTCCTCTATGTTCTGTCTGTGGAAATGGATCATGCCTCTGAACATGCATTATAAGTAATACTGTGTAGATTGAACCTGCTTGCATGAATTCTGCCTCATGTTTCAGTGTAACACCAGACCACAGTTTAATTTGCAGGCAGTGACCAGTGTGTGTAATCCAGCCTTAAGTTTGTATCTGAACTACAGCTCAGCATCATTCATAAGAGAGGAAATGCAAAATAGACATTAAACAGAAGTAACATATTTATTTTCTCATGCATGAATGGTAAAAATACTGCCACACACTGATTTTTAAAGAATTTCCCTGTTTTAGTTTTATTCTAATACCTCTGAGCCTACTATTAACTCTGCTTGATTTTAACAGATAAGAGAAAATTGTTATAGTAGTTCAGTCTGCAGTTTTTTCCAGGATTTTTACCTGTGAAACTTTTCAGTCCAACTTATTTCTTTTCATTCACTAAATTTGAAAAGAAGGAAATATGATTTTATTATGTAGAACTGAACAGGTGGCCCTAAACTTTCATCTGTTTACTGCAATCTTTTCTGAAGAGGGCTGCTTTAAACCACTTTCTATAGACAAAAAGGATGAAAAAATTGATAACACACAACTCTGAACATTTTAATGATCTCAAACTTAAAAACTCTAGCTTTATGGCATACTGAATCTATCTTTTGTCATTCTGAATGGTACTAACTTCCTACAGACAAGAAGACCTGTTTTCATCAGGCCCCAAATGAGTTAAGTTTATTCTATATCACAAGGAAATAAAAGTATTCCACTGTCAATTATATTTAATGTTCTTCTAAAAGCTAGTTCTTTCAGCCACTTAGAATGTAGTTACTGATGCATAACTTGAAAGATTTCTCCCAGATATGCAAATCCCTTCACTTTAGCTGAGGGTTTGATTTGCATAACCAAGGCATTGTTATTTCTCAGTAACCATACTCTAAATATGCAAATTTTGTACTTTGATTATTACAGTCCTTTGGCCTTGATTGGCTTCTTTACTCAGAATTTCCAAGCTGTTTGCCAGCAATAAGCATACCACCTTCTTTTCCTGTTACCATCAGCTGAAGCAAAAATTTGAAATCTAAAAATAAAGGGGTAAGGTTTGGGAATATTGGGAGCTCTGCAAACATAAACACTACCAAGCTGCTTAATGAAAAATGCTCTGAAAGAAAAGCTGTGTGTACGGGGGCTCTGTGTGCGCGTGTGTCTGTCTGTGTGCGCGTGCGTGTAGGCGAAGGAGCAGATCTTTCCACTGAGTTCTTTCCCTCTTCCAGTCCCATTGCACTGCATCTCACTCCTTGGATAATAACATAGAATTTTTTTTTTTTTTTTTTTTTTTTTTGGTTGGGTGTTCTGGATTTTATCCTGCAGCTTTTAATTAGTCACTAGGGTAAGCTTGCCCTAAGAAAGCATTTCAGGTTAAGATTTTATTTGTTCTAACTGAAGGAAGAGTCAGCTCTGCTAACTCAGTCTTATTTTAAAGCCCAGTGTTAATAAACTCATATAGTCCTCCAATCTAGTTATCAGGTGTTTCATCCATTAATTAAGGAAGACAGGAAATTAAACATGGAAAAAATATATACAAATGTCTATGAAAATAATAATTGATATCAAATGGATAATAATAAAAAAATACTGTCTGCTGAATGCCTAACAACGTATAAAATTGCTCATCTTATGTGTAATATCTAGTGGTATTTACTGTTAGACTAAAAATAGAAAGGAGTGATAACTTAAATTTTACTTATTGTAGACCTTTTTGTCTACTTAATTATGCAAAAAATGTGTCTTACTCTTCCTCTTGGTTTTAGACTATTTCTTTTACACTAAATACCACGTAAATTAAATCTCTTTTCTTTTACATATCCTCTTCAAAATACAAACCGATGCATAAAAGAGTATATAGCTGAATAATGAGAGACAAAGTTTGGTGTCAGTGATGAGCTGAAGGCAAGATTGTTCCTGTACAATGAACAAGAATCTTAAAAATTAATGAATTCAGTACATGATGTTTTACTTGTATGCTGTATATCTTATCACTAGTTACATACATACAACTCAATGTGGCTTTTTTTGTGAGGAAAATATGCAACCTTCTGCTCACAAAGATGATTAAGAACTGACCTACAAATCACATCTCTTAGGTACTGTGTCTGCCAAGTCATACTAAACATAAATAGCCTTAAATTGTAGTCCATACAATCTGAATAAACACATTATATTTCATAATATAAGTTTTAGTTGGCAAAAATAAGCTACATTGTTATGGAGACAGACTATGAAATTAGCTTTTGAAGCAAGATCTCAAAGTGAGTGACTTTGAGTTAAATTCACATTTTCAGTTCTTTCTCGAGTACAGATTTATTTAAAAGAGCTTTGAAGCTATTTTGTGTCTAGAAAAGGTGGATGGAGTCACCCAAACCTTATTAATGACTATGAAACTTAATCTGAATAATTTTATGCTGTCTTAAAAAACACAAAACAAACAAAAAACCCCAAACTTTGGCGAAAAGAATTGGTGAACAATTCTAATGAATTAACTGTGGTCACATGCGGTGCTTACTTCAAGCAAATTCTAGTGAATAACTAATCAAAATGCAGCTCAGGTTTGTTGGGTTTTTTGTTTTGTTTTCTTGAGGTTTTGTTTTTGCTTGTTTTTTTTTCACTGTATGGCATTACCTGTTGCTGATCACTTGCATGGTTTGGTCAAAGGGAAATAAATTTTGGTCACGTACTTTGAATAAAAAATTGAAGAATAAATGCACACATGCATTCATCTGATTTCAGAATTGCTTCACTGGAAATCTGCCAGTATAAATTAATGGAAATAAGAGTAGAATACAGTCCCTTTAACTGGGTAGATATGATTAGTTATTTATAATAAAATAGTTTGAAATATTGCTGCTTCTGTCTGAAGTACACTGAAATTAAATGACATAAAATTTTATAGTTCCTTAAAATAATTGGAGCATCTAGGTAAAGAAACTAAAATGCCCTGTTATGCGGCTTATATCTGTATTAATCATAACCTTTCTTTTGACCCAGAAGATTCTGGAATCCAAAGGTCAAACAACAGCAGTTGCAAATACCATATTAAAATGTTCTTGCAAAGCAAAAAGTATCTTTGTTTTTAGGAGGTGTTTTTTTTCAGTTTAGGTGAAAATATTGTTTATGATAGAAATCAAAACACATACCTAACATAATACTTCTGCAATTCTGTCCATGTGGATTTTTATTCTTTTGCTGTTGTTCACTGGAAAAATGGTTTGTACTGACTCTTTCCTTAGAGTAACACTTATATTTCAGAGAATCTAGGGTAGCTGGAGGATTTCAATTTGTTTTCCTTTGCCTTAGGAAGGGAAAAAATTGCAACCACTGTAATCCACTGAGATTTTTTTTTTGTCATAATAAGTACAAATAATAATGTAATTATTTTAAAGGTACACCATACAAGCAATAAAGACAAAATTTAGCAAATGGCTTTCATTTTGTATGCCATACCTGTAATCATAAGAAAATAGTCAGAACTGAAACAAATAAAATATTTATAGTAAAATTATAATTTTATCCAAATTGCTTTCTAAACATTTGGCTTGATCTTCAGTGTGGGTATATTTTGTCTTGTCTGCTTTTCCAGCTACTATAAACAATAATTTTCCCTCAAGAACACTTGAATGTCAGTTTTGAGGAGGTCATCTAGGGAAATGATATTGAGGACAGTCTGTTTATTATAACTTCAGTCTGAATATGGGTTTATCTACAGTGGAAATGCTAGATTGAAGAGGAAACAGACTGTTAATCGGCTGTGCTTAATCCCTGGCCTTTATCATTTGAATCTGTGGATGCTGAAGGAGATTGCTAACTCATGTCGTATCTGTAGGAAAAAAAAATTAACAAAAAAACCCCAGAAAAGACCCTTAATTTGAATTTCTTTCATGATAAACTTCAAAACTCTATTAATAGCAATGCAACATAAAAAAACCCCAAAAAAACAAAACAACTTTGAAAAGTCTTTTGTTTGTTTGTTTGTTTCTTTAAAGCCTGCTCTGTTCAAATCAAAACAGAAAATAAAATCAAAATGATGACTTGTTGTTGTCTTTGCATGTTCAATAGTAAATGTATATACTTTACTTATTTGGTATATGGATAGAGGGTACATTTTGACACAAGCAGGTCACTACTCAACCACTATATATCTGTTAGGGACTAACTAATGAAGTATTTATCATCTTCCCAGGTTTGCTCACTAAAAATGCTCTTTGAGCTCATGTACCATTTACATTACAATAAATACAGCTGAAGTGACAAAAAAAAAGGTGGGAGGCTATGATACTTCTTAAGATTGAATGTGTAGGTTGTAATTTTTTCATTAGATTAGGGAAACAGAATATTGTCCAGGATTAGTGGTATATTTAACTGTGGACTATCAGGAGGAAAAAAGTCTTGGTCAAGAGCAAAGAGATCAGTAGTGTTCCTTCTTTGGGCAGTGATGTGAAGGAAAGGGACCTGCATCTTTAGACTCTGTGCCTATTTGATTAAGAAAGAAAGAAATTAAAAGCTTGAACAAAGCTGTTTGATAAAGAAGATGTGCCTTAAGTGATTTCTCTAGCTTGCATACTGTGACACTTTTTCATATTAGTAAAATGTCTGCTTAGTATACAGCTGAGTGTTTGCTGCCTTCCCTGTGTCACTGATGTTCATTTGCAGTGTGTGTTTAACTTGGAAAAAGTTTTTAATCAAAATTATACTGATACAACTTAATTGATAAAAAATTGGGGTTTCCCCCCCCTTTTTTTTGTGGGGATGGGGAGAAAAAGATAGTAGAAATGTGAGTCCCATCTTTACAATTAGTTGATGGCACGGAATTAAAAAAAAAAAAAAAAAAAAAGCTATTCAATGGCTTTTTTATTAATATGAGAAATAAGGGTATATACATAAAAATAACAACATAGTGTACAAGATAAGTACAATAATGTACACCATTATTTTTATTGCATTATTAGTAGGTGATAATAGTAACGGTAACTTTTATTTTCCAAATAAACCTGAATTTCTCTACAGTATATTCTCCTAAACTGTATACAGTTTCAAATTTCAGTAGATGCATAACTGACAGGTAGATGCATACTTACCAGGTAATCTTAAAATTGAAATTGTAAATTTAATTAGCTACTTAAGAAATAAAATGCAAGATTTATGTATATAGCTTTAAGAAATCAGGAATTCGGTATCTCTTGTTTACATATTTATAGCTTTGATTCTTCCTCTAAATCTTTATTATGTGTTTTTTAAAGTAAATTCTAATTTGTGTAATTGGTATATGAACATATAATTTTATTTCTGTTTTATGAATTATTTTTAAAAGCAAATTCATTAAATTTACTTATATTTAAAAATATATTTTATAGCTGTTTTAAAACATATTTAGGGGTGGTTTTTTATAATATGTTATAATATTTGAACAGTTCCATGTTACAAATAATGTTTTTCTGAGACAAAACAGAATACAGCAAGAGTTTGTCCTCAGTTTCAAGATCACCATGGTTTCTGTCAATGACTAGTTTATTTTTAACCTCCACCCTTTCAGTCAATTCTTTGTCTTTTTGGAAAAATACAAATTAATTATTAAAATTCTCTTGTTATTTAAATGCATTTCAACTTATACGGTACAAAAATTATACATGATAAAACTTATCCTTTTGTAAAATGTTTTTATTGCTTTCCAAAGTGAGAAGGATTAACAGTAGATAACAATTACAATACGAAAGGATAATGTTGGAATTATTGCATATAATCCCAGTTGAACATAAACAAACTTTTTAGTGTTGGAGAGAAAATCGCTCTCCATTGTGAAAGATAAACTCCCCATTGTGTCAGAGTGCCTCAAGCCAATTCTTTCACTGTTAGGGTCCATTATATCCCCTCCTTTTAATCCAGAAATACTGCAGCATCTGTGAGAAAGAAGGCGGCATATGTCTGACTATCCTCTGCCTACCAGGATAAAGCTGTGAGTAATCCAGGCCCTTATTTTACATTCTTGCTTTTAACAGTCAGAAATACCTTCTGACACCAAAGAACAGGACTCTAATCTAGATGAAATAAAGTTCTTCAATCCTTTGAGCTAGATTCAGATTTAGTTGCTGCTTTCAAAATGCTGTCCTGCCCTCCAGGAGTTGCCCATTCCACAGGCACTTTATATGATTGCACCCAAATAGCCTTTTCAGGAATTGATATGCAGTGGGGTGCTCAGAGATATCATTTAATAGTCAATAGCTACGGTTGGACTCGATGATCTCAAAGGTCTTTTCCAACCAAACGATTCTATCAAGAAGACTCAGTGTTCAATATGACGTTATCTAATCTGAACAGGATTTTTGGCCCATTTTCCTAGAGTCTCATCATTGCCTCGTATTGAAAAACCTACTAGAATGGAGGGGAATGTCCTTTAAGACATGATGAATTAAAGTTTCTCCTACAAAGACAAATTAATGTTATCAACCTTTTAGTCAAAGAACAGTGCCTTTGGAGTTGTAAAATCTGTGTCATTTGGCTCAGTGACACAAAAGAGTCTTTAGTCAGATTAGACAGATTAGATAGGCAATTTTACTTCCTTCTGCCCATTGACTCCCACTTGTCTCTTCAGGGTGTCTTTTGGCAGGTTTTTTTTGTTTGTTTGTTTTTTGTTGTTTTTTTTTTTAATGTTGTTTTCCTCTGCACTGATGCAAAACATGTCTTGCTTTCTGACAAAACACAAATCAACATGACACCTACTAACACTGTGGCAGTTCCTCTGTAGTAGGGCAGTGCAGTGAGTCCTCAGCAGACTTCTGAGTAGTGAATAGTGTGGAATATGCTCTGATTCTAGGAGTGTCCTGGCTATACCATTTGTATTACCTTCCCATTAAGGCTTTGTGATCTCACTGATCTTCCTTCAGGTATTTTTTGCATGTTTTTGAAAGTTACATGTATTTTTTAATGCAAATTTGGTTCAGTTTCCCTTAGCACATTAATTGCAGCTTCAGACAAAACCAACACTTGCTGAGTAGCACAGCTAAATCACAAGGCTCATAAATCAGTCTACATCTGTGGAAGTACTTAAAGGAATTGTCCCCACATCAGTGTGATAGTCATAGGTAGTGTGTGAACCAGGCAAATTTGCAATTCTGTTCTAGAAATGTTTAGATACTTACAAAACAAACTAACACAAATTGAAATAAAGCAAATGCTCATCATTAGCTCCCCAGATTTCCTGACAAAATTGTTGACAACTGAAATGAAGAAAAAAATTTCTCATGAATGTAATAGCTTTTTGCACAGTGCTTTGGTTTGTTCTCCTTTTTAAAGTGAAAGAGTATCTCCAGCACTGAAGTATTTATGTCAGTGCTTCTTGCTTATGATTCCAGATAAAATCATTATAATTGCATATAATCAATTACATGTGCTCACATCTTGTGATAGCATTAGTTGAATGTATTAGTTGTTATACAAATAGAGAAATGAAAAAAAGAAAAAAAAATAAAGCATTTATGTTTGTGATATTATCATCATCTGAGGGAATATGGCTGAATTTAGATTATTAAGGTTTAGGGCTTTTTTAATTTGTACGTTGCTCCTGGTACCCAAAGAAACAAAAAAAAAAAAGAAATTATTATAAAATTGTGAAAATGAACCAATGCTTACAGCTATCTGGTGCTCTTGTGTTAAAAATCCATTACACAAAAGTTATAATTAAAGGAAAATTTGTCTTTTACAGTTCTTGCTGTAGGCAAACTTGCAGTGAGGAATAAATTTACTTGCAATGCTAAGCTAAATTCCTACACTACATACAGGGAATTTTAGTCACAAATACAATTTCTGGTGCCTTGTTCCAAAATGCTTATTATTGCTGGGTAGGTTTTAAATGGATTTTTAATTGACAGGATGTGACATATTTAATCTAATGGAGAGAAATTACTTTGTGCTGACTCAAATGACTATCCGATTAATCACTGGTAATGTTTACAAGCCATCATAGCTGGAAATCATGGATACGTTGTCTGATTTATTAAATATGCAGTAAGGCAAATGAAAATCCAATCCAAATATACACACTTCAAACTCTTACAAATAAATTAACAACAAATTATCTTTTATGTGGCATTTTTAGTGTGGCTAGGAAATCTCAAATAATAATTCTGCATTTGTAATACTACCCCAATGGTTATGCTCTTGCTTGCTCTCCATGCTTTATTCAGCCAGCAGAGGGAGCACAAGTTACCAGCAAACTTAATTTTTCTGGCTCTCGACATCATTGAGAGCACCACAAATGATGCTGGTGAGTACAGTAGTAAACCATGGAAACAGGTGCTGGTGTGTACCCTTTAAACAGACAGGAAGTGATCCTATCCACGTCTCTCAAGCAGAAAATTAATAACGTTGCTACTGTTGGTTCTGTTTTTTTTTTTTTTTTTTGGATTGAGTAATTTATATGTGGAATAAAACCTATCCAAGCAAAACGTGCACTCACACTGGCACACTTACATGAAACTAACTTATTATTATAAAATAATAAAGGTTTAGATGAGAAGCATACTGGGAATGCACCAATTTGTAACTGAATAGCAAGTAATAATACTTGCTTTGAAATTCTTACAAGGCATTCAATGGCAGAATTGATCCTAAAGTAGAGAGTTTGATCTGTTCAGTTAGGGTGAGTTAGCAGAAACATTTTTGCATAAAAAGGAATAATTTTTGACCTTCTGATTTGTAACCTCAACTTAGAGGCCATTTTTTTTTTTTTTTCCCCCCAATGAATGCCATTGACTCTGCATTTTCAATATTGTAGTTATACAGCTGAATCATCTTATTTCACTGAGACAAAAATGTTAAGCATGCTGAAGTTTCATCCTCACTGGCAGTACAGAGTGTTTGAGGTTTCTCCTGTCATCATATTGGAATTAACAGTAGAACTAAGCTATATTAAGTCATCCAAACTGACAAAATACATAAGTTTTTCAGGACTTCCCTTCCAAAATATGTTGCTTCCAGGCATAATGTATCTGATTCAAAGGACTGGTACGTTTATGGTCTTGCTAATTTGAGATGCTTTTATCGTCAGGACTCCCTCTACCTAAACAATAGATCTTGTGCTGCCTTCAGGGAATAGGTGCAATAGGCTGAGTTGCAATTGGTGTCTGGCATGTGTCCTTGGGAGTTGGATAAAATCAGATGTTTACTGTGATGATGTGTAAAACCATCCATATGGAATAATTGCTGTGCTTTATCACTAACAATTAACTCAAAGTGTATTTAAGTCAAAGAAAACAACACAAACATTGTACCGAAGAGAGCAGCTTAGTATGACAGTCTCTCAGTGGGAATATTTTAATGAAAACAGATTGAAGAAAGAACTGACTACAAATAAATGAAGTAACATGAACTTAAAAAATGGGAAAGGTTTCTAAAAATTATGCTGGATGGTTTATTATTTATTTTCATTATCAAGGGATTATCGTTAATGCCTTCAGTCTTATTCTGAGAACCAAACCATAGTAGGTGGATTGAATAGGTAAATTTTTATTCTTAACTGTAGCCATTTTCACAATAAACCACTGAGGGATATTCAAACCATATTTCTTTTCTCTTTATTCAGTTTCACTATTGTTTGCAACCACTTGTTGTTACTGACTTTTGCCACCATCTCTTTGGTCATGTTAAAAGTGATTACTGTAAAATAAATATAACCTTAGTTTCCATTTCCACAAAAGGTGTTATCCAGGTTGTTTTTTTTTTTTTCTTTAACCAAAGTTACACACAAGAAGCAGCAAAAGATGAGGGAGTACTGACTATGATTCTTAAATAATTTTTGGAAGGGAAACAGCTGACAAATAGATGGACCAGTAAATTAGCTATGCAGTTGGTGTGAAAGGATCAGGTGAAGAGAGAAAGCCTGACTCTCTTTGATTGCTTAGTCCTTCTGTGCTGGACTCCTTCAGTATGCCACTCAACTAATGGCTGGCAAGCTGCATTGGGGCCGTAGAGCAGTATGTAAAGATCTTAATGTACGCTATGGAGGTGCCTTAGGGTTTTCTTTAATTTAGTTGTTGTTTTCATTTTTCATTTTTTAGCTGAACAGCATTTTGGTTGTCATCATGAACTGGTTGTCCCACACCCTATTGTATAGATATGCCCCACAAGTATTTGGGATATTGCAAGACTCAAGGTGGGGAGAATGTTCAGATACTGAGAGTGTCAGTTCTCTAAATGCATGGAGTGGCCTAAGCATCTAGAAAGCCAGTGAAAGATCTCCATCGTGTAGCATCTATGTTGCTTTAGTTCAGCCAGTCATTTTCAGCTTTTAGTGCCTTTGAAAATGTGACCTGTAATACTTATGATAATTTTCTATTATTCTTAAATAAATGAAGAAATTAGTAAGTAATAGTATAAAGCTTAAAAAGTACCAGCATGTATTGTGTGTATCGGGTTTAAAAAATACTATTACATTAATAGTTTATGCCATTTCTGAGTGCTGCTTCTGGATGTGTTATTTCTTAATAATGTATCAAACTTATAAATGCATGCTATTTTACCATGATTGTTTTGCGTATCTAATACAGCAAATCAGTATGGCTTAGTGTTGGGATTATTAACTGACTTCTTTCAAAATCCAGATAAATAGCTTCTGGATTTGCTTGTCTATATTAGTTTTTTTCTCTTGTGATCTTTTTCCAGCTTTGCCTCAACGGAAGGGATAAGATAGTCACCATTACTTCCTAAAACCAGATGATAAAACAGTTATTTCTGCGTTATAAGTGGAACTAGTTAAAAGTGTGTTTTTCTTCATGAGTTACTTAGTAAATGTGTTATTTTACCACAAGTAAACTTTTTTTTTCTGTTTTTTGACTTTACTATTTCTTTTGTAAGCATTAGTTGGAACCACAAACACCTACGAATTTACCTTCCAATTTCTCCATTTCATATAAATATTTGCTAGATTTCTTGTTTAACTCAGAGATGTGAAACAAAATAGCCTGGGTTTTTATTCCTTTTTTTTTTAAATATACCAAAATAGTTGCATTGCTTGGGTACATTGGGACTGAGGTGGTCTGAGGGCATTTCTAACAGAGATGTGAGACAGACAATCTGCTGCCTTTGTGTCTTGGTTGTCCATTTAGTCAATGAGGATCATATCGATTTTCTCTGATTAGGGTTAGAAACAACTGCAAGAAGGAAATGCCTCTAGGTGATAAAAGGCTCAAGTTATGTCCTATATTCTTACAACCTCAAAGACTACATTCTTTCCTGTATTTGTGTGCATAGTTTCTTCTAGGCTCTATCTTATTCCCTTCAGTGACCCATTTACTTTCAGCACTTTGCATATTATTGCATTGTATTGTAATCTCTAAGCAAAACTGGAAGGTCCAACTGGTGATAGTTTTGGGAGCCATTGTACCATCATGATTTTAAATAATGCAATAAAGAGGTTTAAAATTAGGGCATCTCTCCTGGTTTCATTAGGATAGAGTTAATTTTCTTCTTAGTAGCTAGAATAGCATTGTGTTTTGGTTTTGATGTGGGATTTGTTATGAGAGGAATGTTGATAAGGCACTAATGTTATTAGTTGCTGCTGGAAATCCTAGCTCATTGCTAGTTTGCAAGGGCAAAGGACTGGGGGAAGGGAGATAAATTAGTAATTAGCAAAACCTAAAATTGGCGTTTGGATATGCCAATGAGATATTCCATATTATATCACGTAATTTTCAGTACATTAATGAGGGTTGACTGCAAAGCTGGGGATTCTTTTGGGGATTGCCTGGGCTTGCTCTTCCAGGATTGCAGTTTCAGTTTCAGGACTGTCTCTGCTCCAGGATGCTAGCTGGCACAGGCTGGGCATCAGTCAGTGGGTGGTGAGCAATTACACTGTGCATCACTCATTTGCGTATTCTGTAATTATTATCATTATTATTTTAAGTTTTATTTTATTTCAATTATTAAATTGTTTTTATCTCAACCCATGAGTCTCCTTACCCTTCCAATACTCTGCCCTACTCCCTGGGCGTGGGACAAGTGAGAGAGCAACTGTGTTTGGCTGCTAGCCAAAGGAGTGAAACCTTCGCAGTATCTAAAAGATAATCTGACTCATTTTCTGCTAGAAGAGTGAAGCCTTGCTATCAAAGTTTACATTTAATTCTTTACTCTCAATCTGCACAAAGTAGAGTCAGAAATGAGATGACAGATAGAATTTTTCCAAGAGATAAAAGACATACAGGAAATAAGACTTATGCCAGAAGAAGATCCTAAAGCACTCAAATACTGAAAGATGGAAAAAACTTTGTGATTGAGTGAGGCATATAAGCTCCCAGTGTAATGTATTTAAGCCCAGAAGGGATCAGATAAATTACTGATGAATGAAAAAAACCCTTTAACTAATATGTGATGCATAGTTAATCCATTTCTCTCATAAAGCTTACCAAAATCATGAAGTCAGAAATGGATGTTGGAAGAAAGTATGCTCTTTGCAGATGCAATATAATGACTTTGAATGTTTCTGTGAGTCCTTTAATTTTCTTCATTATCTTCCAAGTAATAAAGAAATTACTCCTGAGTACAATATAAAGTGTTTGTGCTAGCAGATCTGCCAGCTGGATGTGACCTAGTTGTCATAACCCTTGTAGATCATTCTGAAATGAATACTTTGCATAACCTATAAACACACTCCTGAGACTGGACCTAATGAGATATGTACTTGTACACTGGGTCCAGCATTTTGGGACCCCTAGATTCATTCTTTATGCATGGAACTTGTTTATTGTCCTTTTCAATCACCTAAGACTGTGTAGACTAAAAACCGTAACCCATGCTGACTATTTTAACTACTGTGGTTGTTAAATAACCCTTAGAGGGAGTAATCAAGTACTTTTGTTTTCAGAGCTTAATTCTTTTAAGATACTGTATTCTTTTTGCATGCAGCACACTTACTTTGTGTAGAACTAGAAAATGTTTTTTATGTAACCCAAGAGGTGGTTATTACTAGAAAATATCACTCATTTTCCCGCATCCCATTCCATCATACAGCATTTGATTGTTCATTCCCTAGCTTGCTTTCTCTGATCAGTTAGCTGTAACCTTGTCTGTAATCTTGATTTGATTTCAAAGTCTAAATGGTTCCATGGTGGACATGTTCCCTCTCTACTGGCAGGTACATTGCTCCGTCTTCCCCCCAATGAAAAATGACTGAAGACAGTTCTGCTGCAATTGGGCTATTGCAATATAAGCGATAGCTACGTGAATTATCCACAGTCTTAGTCTATTGTAAACACCTTGAGCTTTAACATAGATGTAAAAAGCATTAATGAAGGATGCTTAAGCTAATGCTTTTTATCTTATGTTTATTGTGAGTTTAAGGTACACATATTATGAACAGCCTCAGTGTATCTAAATATGTTGCAATAGTAATAATTCACACCCTTAGAATTCAAACATGTCAGCTCTAGTAATCAAGATGACATATGAATATGTAATTGATAATTTTTTCCTAGTTGTGTCTGAAGGTAATGTGAACTTCAGCTGAAACAGAATAAAATATCAAGGGCTAGCACCCTTGTTGGTTCATCAGCATAAAAAAAAAAGGGTTATTCCTCCCACCTTTACATGACATTGATCAAATGAATTAACAAAGTTTTCTATTTTCTTATCAGTAATACAAATTTTGTCATTTGGAAATCACAGATACATTTTACCTGTGATTTGCTAGTTCTGTGTGAAAATTTTGAGACTAGAATTAATTAGCACCTTTTTTTTTAGCAACACAGAATGACATACTTCTGCAGTCTTGATGCCACTCACATGTAGCCTACAATAGTTCCGGAAGTTTATGAAAAAATAGTATTAAGAACTTTTTGTATTTTTTTCCAAAAATATGTTGTCTTGCTTATAGCCCAGAAAGTACATACACTCTTGTGAATTTTTCATGAACAATGAAAAAGCACTAACCTATTTGCCTGATAATTGATTTGAAATTTACTTTCAGATTTGATTGATATTTCCTGAAAAACTACCTATATATGCTGATAATTTGGATTACACTCCAGTACTTCCTTCTGCACAATAGGGTAGCATAGATAAGCTCTCAGGCAAGAGAGCTGACAAACGACATTTTTGCTGGAAAGTTACACTTCATAAGTAAAGTTGCTGGCCATAGAAATGAGTAAAGAAAAAGAAATGTTCCTTTGTTCTCTGAAGAGGGCAGTCAGTGCTGTCACTTAGAGGAAATAAGTTTAAGAAAACTGGGAGACCCCTTAATTCTCCCCCAAAAGGAAAAAAATTCAATTGAGCACATTCGTTCATATGAATTTAGGGGGGAGTTGTGTGATCTGTTAGGTATAATGTAAGCACTGTATTTGTTTTCTTAAGTTTAGCAGATACTAGGTTAAATCTTGCCCAGTCTACTGTCAGCACACCTATTAAAGGAAAATCTGATAGCAGCCAAGTATGCCTGAGTTAAATACCTGGGTGTAACAATGGAGAAAGCTGAATACCTTTGGGGAGCAATCCAAAGCTCTGGCAAAGTAGGGATCTGCTAACAGTTAGCAAATGGCCATGACAATATGTTTCTCTAGTTTGGACCTAATGAGCAAAACTGAATTGCTAGACAAGATTGCTGAAGGAGGAAGCAGCAGTGACAGCCAAAAAAGTCAGTAATTTTTATGGTCACTGGGAAGCCTGACCTGAATTCCTACCAGATCAAAGACTGCATAGAGACATCATTCATCCTGTCTGGTAAGACTGGTTGATGGCAAAGTAGATCTAAGCTGATAAAGAAAACCTGCATTTTTTCAGAAATAACAGTACAGATACCAAAGGTTAAATGTTTTGGTTTTGTTTTTATTTTTTTTTTCCTAAATGGCACAACATTCTGTGATTCTGTGAACATCTTCACTATTTCTTAGGTATGCTCCCTTCAGTATGTCTATCCTCTGCTTTCTCTGCAAATAAGGTACTTTTCTACATCAACCCTTAGCTTTTTATTTTCTGAGGTTTTTTTTAAACTTTTATTCACAGGTCTGAATAGGCATATTTGGTAGTCCTTTTTCATCTTTTTGTGTAGACCAAAAGCAGTCCTTAGTTTAGTCATAAGTGTATTCATGTTTTCTAGAAAAGTCCTAATCTATAGTATGATAATGTTGAGATGTCTTCTCAGGGTTTTATGTGCACAAAGACTAGTTCTGGAGCAAGCTGTATTATAGGAAAACATTGTCTTGTAAATAATTTGTGTCATACTTTAAAAGTTTAATTGCACTGCAGTAAGTAGAAATGAGATCCAGGAAGTTTTTCATATTAGGTTAAATGTATTTATTTTAAGAGCAGTTCAAATGGGCTTTTAAAGTTGGCTTTTTTCCCAAGTGTGTATATATATGTATGTGTGTTTGTATACATATATACACACATATATATACTTATACATATAAATAAAATCTATTACTTTTGCTAAATTTCTTCTTATTTAATCAATTCTTTAGTAATCTGAGATTAAATGTTTTAGCTGAAGATGCAACCAGATCCCTTTTAAGGGCTGATGAGAGGTTACTATCTCAGAGAAGATCATAATTACTTTCATCCATGAAATCTGAGTAGTTCAAGGGAATCTATTTCCATTTGCATTTGAATGTATTAATTTTGTAGTTATTAATAAGCATTTATTGCCTGGGTAATTACAAACTTCTCACATTCTGCAGTATTAAGCATTTTGCATATTCTTTCAAATTTTTCATTCTCATTCTTCTCCAGTTTATTACCCAGGATATACTCCTAGCATTTCTTTTGTTTTACTGTTTTTCTTCATTGATACGTCATATGAAAACATCAGCAGTTCCTGGAGTGTTAAAAAGCTTTTTGTTACATCTTTACTTTCTTTTGGACTTATTTTTCCTCAATCCATTAGTTTATTTTACCATATTTCTGATTGGAGCGTTTGAAAATAATAGTGTTGCAGTTTGTTGCACACAATGGCTGCCTACTTATCTGTTACACATCAGTAGTCACCTATTCATGCTTTTCTTTATTGCTTCTAACAATCCAGATGGATGTTCCTGTTTATTAAAAAAAAAAAAAAAAGTTTCTCAATGTTTTTTCACCATTCTAATTTTCTACTTGCCTATTACACAGTTACAGCACTGCATTTACTTAAGGTTTTGGTATCAGCTTCTATGCTTGAGATTTCACTGGACTGGCTAAAGAAATGCAAACTTATATCCTCACAAACTGCTGATTTCCTTAGTTAACATGAGTTAGCTTAGTAATTCTTTATTTATTTCTTCTATCTCCATTTCTTCAAGCACAGGCATGTAAATAACTGGAAATAAGTATTTGGAAATAAAAGCAAATGGCATTTTACTGTTTCAAGTATCTTTATGGTAAAAAAGAAGCTCCACTCCTTGGTTACTACAGTCACACATATTCTTTTGCTCTACCTATTCTGTAGATAAATACAATATTTCTGTCTTTAGAGCTGTCAGCATAGCACATTTATTAGCAATAAATAGTTTTAAACCTTTTAAATTAGCAGACTAACAGCCTCAAAGCCTGCAGAGCAGCATCTAAGTTGTATGGCAATTTATCTGGCTTTTAGGGAGACTTTTCTATAATTCAATTTATTCTGTCATTTTTTTTTTTAATAAGGTCTTCAATTTACTGCATTTGGATATAAATAAAATTTCTCTTTTTACTCCTCCCCTGCAATTATTTTCTGCTTTAAAAAAAAAAAAAAAAACAAACAAACCTGGAGCATATATGCTGGTATTTGACAATAGTAGGTCTAAATGTAACTTCACAATAAGCAGAATAAACTCCCGGTAGGAAGTTCTTGTTTTAAACATGTCAATAATTAGTATATTCCAATAATTAGTAGATTATAACCATGTGACTTGTCAGATCTATGTTCCAGTTTAATATACTTGAAAGCTATTGCATTTTTAAAAATATTATTATTCTTTTTTCCCCTAGTTATCATTATTTTAGAATTTTATTATTGTGAAATATAATAACAATTGTTTCAGTTGATATTTTCAACCTCAATATTTTTTAGGACACTGATAGTGCTTACATTTAAAAAAAAATGTATAAGACTGAAGAATGCAGAAAAGGGCTACTCAAGAGCCAGAGGCAATGCCTCACAGCAAAAGATCGAAAGGACTCAATCTGTTTAGTTTACCAAAAAGAAGATCACAAGTGACTTGATTACAGTTTTTAAATACGTTTACAGGGAGAAAACAGCAAGTATCAAGAGACTCTTTAGTGTAATAAAAAAGGTGAAAGAACCATGGGCTGAGATTTTGAAGTGAGACTACTTGAAATACTGGAAGCATCCCAGTTTTTTTGTGGTTTGTTTTGTTTGGTTGGTTTTTCTTTTTTAATTAGTAAGGGCAATTCAATCTTGTAACAAATGAAGTTCTTATTCATATCAGGAATATTTCTCTCTATGGTATGCATTAGTGTACTGCAAGTGATTGAGCTCAGGGTTTCATAATATAATAGTAGAGACTTTAAGAATATATTGTTAGATTATTTTTTTTAAACTTTAAAAGCAGATTTTTTGTATCTTTGTTTTCAATGATTTGGAAAATGCTTGTTAGATGGCTAGCATTACCTTCCCAGTACCAGTCTGGCTGGATAATTTGTTCCTACCAGAAAGTTTTCAGTTGGGCTGTGGGCAGCCTGTGTGGGAGTGCACAGGTGGCATTCAGCAGGCCCAAAGGTGAGTGTCAGAGGAGAAATCTATCTACAACCATGTGTTATTGATGTTGCTGTGTCCACTCAGCTTCATTTCTTGGAAATGCATGCAATGTATTTCTTTTACTGACAGGGTCAAAGCAGCATGCGTGGAATTAATTGAAATTAATTATGTCAGACTATAATAAAAATCACTATTGTACAGAATGAAGTTTTATTCCATGCTAAGACCATATTGTTTCAAAGTATATAAAATAAATCCTAAGTCTAATGAATCCTAGAAATGGTGATTTCATTGTATTAGTATTGGTACATATGCACATTCCAGAGGTATTTTGTCAATGGTGTGGATTTGCCTAAGCAAATCTATTTTTTAGGAGTTAAATAGTGGTTGTCTAAAATGTGAGTAATAATTTTTGGTTTCTATTTACAGCTTTGCCACCAAGGGACAAAAAGTCCCTTTGTATTGTGAATGTTTATAATATGAATGATGTTGTAGCCTATAGGCTGAGGACTAGGAGTAGAACGGTACAGATTAAATGAACTCAAATTCATTAGCTTATATTTTGGCTCATTTTCGGTCATCTTGAAATATTTTGGCTGAGTTTACACAACTACATATGTATGTACTTTTTTGTTATTTTTTTCTTTTTTACCTTTGAAGACAATTCAAGTAAAAGGCTACCTAAAACAGAGTTTATAAACTTTTATTTGGAAATCTAAATTGTAGCACAAGTTTCAGCTTCTGAACTGTATTTGTCTATGACTAAATGTTTGTAGTAGTGCAGCTTGCTTTATAAAAAGAGAAGAACTAATCTGCTTTAATTTGGATTTTTATTTTTTACAATAATTGGAAAAAAATATTTCGTTTACTTAAATAAACCAAATGATAGTTCAATTTCTTGTTAACAGTAGTAATTCACTTTGTCAGTATCAAAGAGTCATTAGAAACCGATTACTTTGTGTGCAGATATTAATTTAAATTAATACGACATTTACCTCAGTTGTACCTGACGAAGAAAGCCATTATTGTACCACTGCATTGTTTCATTAAATTGTAACAAAAATTATACATTTATAATGCTGTAATAAAAATTACTTTTCTCCTGCAATTTTTTTTTTTCACCCTGTGTAAGCATTGCAGTTTGATAGTACCAAATTCCTGGTAAATATTCAAAGAAGATGCCATCAGAAAGAAAAAGATCTGTTTGTTAGTTGGAGAATTTAGATTTGTTCATTTTGTTTAAAGAGACTACTCTAATAATCATGTGAAATTATACATATAAATATATTATTATATATATATAAATATACAGCAGCCCTTAGAAATGCAAGGTGTTTAATAGAATGGGTATAATACAGATGAGGAAAACGTTTATCCCAAATAAACCTATGTCTCTACACTGTGCAGTGTTGTCTGGTGAACATAATGAGTTACTGCACCTAAAAAGTGTTCTTGCCAGTCATCAGAGCTAATTAGCATTAGTAGGAGGAATGTGATAGTTTTTTTGCTTTTAGTAGCCAATATGCCTGTTTGGTGCTAGCTCAGGGATCCCTGGACACTGCTATTTCACACATTGCAGACAATCTCTTAGGGACTCATTAAAGCAATTTTATTTTTCCACATATTTGAAACTT
The DNA here is from genome assembly GCF_000700745.2 of Antrostomus carolinensis. Classification (NCBI taxonomy): domain Eukaryota; kingdom Metazoa; phylum Chordata; class Aves; order Caprimulgiformes; family Caprimulgidae; genus Antrostomus; species Antrostomus carolinensis. The sequence continues at coordinate 30,219 of NW_010314044.1, forward strand.
TTGTGTGTTGCCTGGATTATATATTTATTAATGTAACCTTCTTTATTTTACAAGTATGTTACTTTTCTGAATGCTAATCTGTATTTTAATATTACATTCCTAAGTTTTTCCAGTTGTCTATCTAGTCACTGCTTTACTACTTGGTAATGTAATTTGTAGGGTTGGTTTGTTTTCTTTGAGTAATAAACTGGACAGTAGAAACTGTCAAGAGAATTGTACATACACGTTTTAGAGCTAAACTACTTAATGAGAGCTCCTAAATCCTGCCCGTCACTGGTAGCATAAATTGGTTCCTGGAGAGGCTTGCTCTCTCTAGTACCAGCTGAAGCTCAGTTTTTAATTTTTTTTTAGGGGCCTAAGTTAGGTTTTGAAAGTCAAAAGGAATTTTTACAGTCTCTGAGTATAAGTAGATAACTAGGGCTTAGTTCTCTGCTCCCTAATTCTCTGTTCTTTTGCTTGTATTACACAGGAAGTATTTACCTCTGTGAGTAACTACATTTATTTCAGGCTATTCCTAGTAATTTAACATGTATCTGGAAAGAGAGCAAAAACCTGACTTTGAGTTTAATTAGGGATTGAGCCATCTTCACAAAGAGAGAATAATTGATGTAGCTGAAGTCCTAATCCCTGTTTGATTGATGTAGCCAGATTATTCAATCCTGTGCCGCATACGAGTGTTGATTAAGTTGTTCTGGGTTTTCAAAAGTAAATCTGACAGCAGCTTTTGGCCCATAGACATCACACTGTTTCCAGTATGAACTCCCAAGGGAACAGGACTCAAGTGAGTGTCTTGCAGTGTGGTCTGAGGCAACCAGGCAATAAAGGAAGGTAGTCAAGAAGAAAAAGTATTTATTTCTTTGTACACCATATCAGGGAGTAATAAAGGTCCCATCAGAGGTTTGACATAAACACAGTTCATTTTTTTATTACCTTTTTATTAAGCTCCTGTTGGTAGGACTTGCTGTCTGCTTTCTACGTATTCTCTTCCAGTCATGTATGGCAACTTTGGAAAGGGACTTTAATGCTGGAACTGTTAAGCGTAATTCATATGAGCAATACAGTGTAGCTTGTAATGGATTTTTGGGTACATGTTCTGCTTGCCGTTAAAAGAACTTCATCATTCAGTCCCTAGAAAATAATTTCTATTTATCTATAGTTATCCCATTTATTTGAATGGGCTACCAGAAGTAATGAGTTAGCAGTACAAGATGTGCAGTTTCTTCTTGTAGAAATTTAGTATTTTTATTTGTCTTTTAAACGGCGGGTGGACTTGAGATTATAGTTCTCTCTTAAACTCATGCCTTCCTGTAGTAAGATAGGGTCTGGCGGCCGGAAGATATCGGGCTGTACGGAAAGGTAAGACACCCCCCTCTCTCTCCTAGTAGCCAATAGCATTTAGCCTGTGATGTAAGCAGGTGGAAGTGACGTAGTGAACCCACACCATATAGTACTGTGTCGCACAGCATTAAACGCCATTTGCAGCATCCTCATATTGGTGTCAGTGCTCATTGGCCCAGAGACGGGGTGTGTGTTTGTCTCTGTGCCTCCTCGACCGGACGGGACGTTGCGGGATAACAACTGCAACACCTTCCTTTGTATAGTTTCCAGGTTTCCATTTGCAGTAAGCAATGGAGCAAGCAGTACTTGGATAGATACTTATTGTTTATCATTCTAACAGTCTTATTAGAATAAATATGGCAGTCACCTGAACAGGGCTTATGGCAAAGCTCACATTGTGCTTGACTGTACTGAGTATAAAGCAAGGACCAAAAATTAAACAACCTATTTGCTACTGCTACCTTTTGACCCTTTTAAGACTTTCAAGATCCACAAGCACACACTCATGTGCATGTAAAATCGAATCCATTTCAGAGAAAAGAAGATGTTAAATTTAATGAGGGCTGAGGAGGCAGGATTTTAATGTACTAATTTTGTCCTTTTTCTGTTTCATTTTTCCTAAGCTGCTGAAGGCCTACTTTTTCCCTGATGCTGTCTTATTACAGCAAATGAAAACCATAAAATAGTATTCATCCCACTCCATCTGCACGAAATAATGATATTTTATGTGGAAATTGACGTATTGTTTCATAATGTTAGTGAATGTAATCTATGCCTATCCTAAAGGCAATATTTGGTTTTGCCTCTTATATGACAATAAATTTCTATGAGTGCAATAAACAGTAAGATTGACATGTTTAAAACAGGGATTAGGACTTCAGTATTGCAGCAGTGGAAATACTGACAATGTAATGTCTTAAGATAAATCATTTTCAGTGTTCTATTCAGAGTTCATGAGGTGAAAGGAGTATATCTACAGCATTCAATATAATAAATCATGTTATGCAAAAAAAAAAATAAAATTGCGATGGGGGTCAAAACACCATGAAACTGAAACTTTTAAATATATTATTAGGTTCCACACAGCCCTGCTGTATCTCAACTAGCTATGTACTTCATTTAAATTTCAAAGAAGTTTGATGTTGTGATTAGTTTTTAAATATGTAAATATATCTCTAAACAAATAACTGTGAAGCTATACATCAGTACAATAAAAGAATACGCTTCACTACTCAGAATTTATATTCTTATGCTAGGGTGCATTTTTGCAACTTCTGCATCATAGAGTCTACTCGCAGACTGTATATTACACCTGTTTTTTTCCATTGTAAATTTGAAATATGATGCTACAAACTTCATAAGCCAAGACATCATTTTGCCAATGACTTCTCTTGTGGGTGACAAACTGCTGAAGTTTTCACTCTGCTAGACTCTATTTATTCCTCATTAGCAGAAGCTGGATTATTATAATTCAGCTTGTCATGAATCTTTGTTGCTTTGTTGCAGAAGGGACATAATACTTTTCATTAAGGTGGTAGAATATTCTGAAATAAATTGTCCTACTAATTATAAGGAAATAGAGATGTTTTAGCATAAGACTTAGAGCAAGTTAATCCATAAACTCATTTTTTTCCTTTAAAGGCTTTACATAATCTATAGCGGAAGACTTTTCAGTTTACTGAATGCTTATGGGATTATGACCTGATTCAGTTTAACATTTTTTGCTTTAGAAAAGAAGGAGCCCTTGCTGTAGTCAATGATATGAATAATTATTTATGGCTAGATTGTGCCTTTAGGCAAAGCCTTGATTGAAAGCTGATGGATAATTAGCATTGTCCCAGAAGGAGCCCTGGAAGATACAGTACCTTAGGGACAACCTTCAAGCTCAGTCCCCTTTTTCTTTCCTTCTTGCTTCAGGAATTCAGTTATTTTAACACAGCAGAGTTAAAAATTGATAGCTTTTCAAATACAGCATCTAAAGATTGTATTCAACATGTAAACCTACCCTTATTGATAAAATTACTCTGCCTGCATCAGTGTATTTACATTACTTTTTCTTTTTTTCTTTTTTTTTTTTTTTTTTTTTTTTTTTTTTTTTTTTTCCCCCTAGAGAATGGATCATGTAAGATATAACCCTTTACTCTTATTCTGCTTTCTGTTAAATTTACTCTGAATTGACCTGATTTTAGAGGGGCTATATGCCTGCTGTATAGACAGACTTTTCTGAAGTACCAGAATCAGGACCCTATTCCAGAAATGTGGTTGTCTTTCGTCAATCATAGTTAGTCACTTTGATTCCAGGCTTTTCATTAGGTCATTTATTTTTGGTTTTGGTTTTTAAGATAAGGGGATTCAATTTGATTTATGTATAGCACATCTTGTAATTAAAGGAGAAAGACTACAAAGAATATGGACAGAAAACAGATATTTCTTTTACAACTTGGATATTTTTGAGGGTTAGCTGTATTGAGTGTCTTGAGGCTTGTAATTTGTTGGCATCTATTTTTTTAACAATTGTGGCCCATGCTTCCTGATGACATGATAACCACTCTGCTTTCTGACTCCATTCTTAGAGATTGAATTAGCATTTATCTCCCTCCAGCAATTTTTTAATCCTTTCTTCTCTGCTAATAACTTCTCACCTGCTTAAATATTTCAGAGAAGTAGATACGTCCTTTTTGCACTACAGCTGCATGAGCAAACAAAGTCACTGCTTGTCACTTTCTGAGATAGCAATTGCTGCCTCTGCTAGTGAAGCTACTCAGATGATTGTCTCCTAACCCATTTCAGTCAGAGTGTTTTAGCTTAATCAGTTTAAAGAGTTGTTCTTTGCTAACTTGACACATTTTTGTCTGAGATGAGCTCTGGAGAAATCTCATGTGCAGCTGAATTAGCTTCTAGCAAGAAGACAGCAATAAGCATATGACAGAAGGTGCAGAAAGGGTGCGATTTAGTCAAGAAATGGTAAACACTTTCATGACTATAACTGCCAATGGAAGAGGATGCATATTCACATCTAAACTGAAGACTAACCTTAAAAAAAATATTCTATTTACAATCAGTTCTTCAAAAGAAAGTGATATTATTTGTGTGTGTATGTGTTTGTGCAAGCTATGAGCAAAGTGTGTAAGGTGGAGAGTAGAGCAGAAAATCAGCAAGACTATACACCTGTATACACCTTTTTCAGAGATAGGTAGAATGGGAGAAACCCTAACTGAACATAAAAACAAGAGTGAAAATGCAGTGTGTTCAGTAGATGAGATATGATTTATGCTCAATTCTGGCAGCAGAAAAGACAGGAGCATGCTGTCATGTAACATCAGACTCTCCTTGACAGTTTTTTTCATCCTATGCTAATGGCCATTTCTCCATCTAAACTTGCATATTAAGGAGTATGGGATTAATAAAAAAGTTAATGATTTTGTGAATATGCTGTTCATCTCTCCTATGTGTAAACATTTAGAAAAAAGAGTGTTTCCCAAGGGATAGTATGGAAAAATAAATTGAGAAATAACAAACTTGCTGTGGTCTATAACAGGGGAAACTACAACTGTGCATTCAAATATCTATCATATTTTCAAATAGAAAATATCTGGCAAAATTGCCAGTAGCTAAATTCAAATGCTTATGCTCAAGCACTAGGGACTGCTATCAAGGCTAGACTAAGAAAAGAAAAGAAGGGGCAAGGTGAGACAAAGATTAGGCTTGATTGGTTTTAGTCTTATCAATTTGGCAAATCATTACTGATAGAGTGCAATATTTGGTTCTAATCACAGTTGCTGCTTCTGCCCCAGCTATCTGAATATACTGCTGGGCACCAGCTCCACCATCAAACATAGTTCAGCTGCTACAAACTCCAGCACGTGCATTGGAGGCACTATGAATAGGGCTGTTTTAATGCCTTCAGCAGCCAGTGGCTTCACAGAAATTGTTTCTACACCTAGAGACAAAGCTTGGTTTGGTAGTACAAGAGCATTATGCCCAAGGCATATAGGAAAAACTTACCCTAAAACCTACCTTAAAGTTCTATTTAACACATGCCATTAAAAAAAAGAAACTCTGAACAGAAAAATGGATTTAATCCTTAAAGATAAAAAGTGTTTATAGTCAGAGTGAAGCATCTGGTATTTCTCCTCTGATTTACTTTTTCCTAAGTTTACTATATAAGATATTAATGTGGGTGGCTTTTCATACCATCATGAGACAAAACCTATCTGCATGTTCTACACATTTGTTTTATTTATTTAGAATACATTTTAGTTCTATTTGCCTTCCTTCTTTTTCTTAAAACAAAGAAATTTCTATTAATGAACATCCAGGAATACCTTAGAAATACAATAATTTTAGTTAAAACAACCGAACCTCTCTTGGCCACGGTGATCATGTGGACAAGCTGATAAAGTGCTGACTGAATGCGATGTGTGCATTGCATTGCGACGGGTTACATCACTAGTCCTAACATGATGTAACCCAACGCAGCATGATGTAAGCGTCGTTATACATTGGAGATTTAAAGAAACATCAGCATTCTTTTGTGTCCCTCTCCTCCTCTTCTAGGAATGTGCTGTCATTCTTCATCTAGTAATTAATAACCCATCCTCGTTGCCAGTCTGTGAATGCTCATGTCTTATTCTTACTTATATTAATAATCTCCCTTTTAATTATGGGCAATGCAGCCTCAATCCTTAAAAGACAGATGTTAATTTTTTTTTTCTATGTACATATAAGTACTGTTTCTATCTGTCAGTTACCACAGATTTCTGATGAAAATCTAAAAAACAATAATCATGCAATATTTTAAAATGTTTCACAGATCTGAAGGGCACAAATAATTTATTCTTTTTTTTTTTGGTTGTGTAGCTAAATCCACAGAGTTGAAATACTTGATTTGCCCTGCCAGTTGCATGCGGGAAGAAGTGTCAGACCCACAGCTTTTTTTTTTAATTAGAAGTTGATGCATTTTTTTACAATGCCATTGCACCTCTGAATCAGTTCAGCCTATCTGTGTGGATATGAGGGTGATTTGCCCTAGGGTGATTAGGGTAGTTCGGTTGCTGATCCAAGGTGTGAAACACACAATTTGTGATCTCTGCCCCGTAAGCTTAATTTTGAACATAAAGCTGTCCCACTTATCTCAATAAAATTAGACATTACTGTCTATTTTGTCCTTTGCTGAGTTGTTGGTGTCAGTTATATGGTGTAACATGTTTAAAAGTTAATACAAAATGCTAATAAATGTTTAGTACTTCTGTGCATTATGACTTCATTGCTTTTTAAAGTATCTACATTGTTGAACTGTTGAAGATTAATAGCTTTTAAATATGTTCAATTATTTAGAGGAATTCAACACACTTTTATTCACAGAAAAGTTAAGTCTAATTTCATACATGCTCTAAGTGAACAATACGACAGTATCCTTTTTATTTTTCTGTTCTCTAGATGTAATTGAGGTTTCTAATTGAATCTCTTTTAATACAAAACCATTTTTGTCTTCCAGCAAAACAGAGTACTGATGGAGGACTTTCTATTTTTGCTCTGTTCTGTGTGAAAATGAAACTGGATGTTAATCTAAAATACCTAAAATACCTGGTTATTATACACTAATGTATAAAATTACTGTATTTTCAGAATTACTTCATGCTATGCTTTGACATTCTGAATACTGTATTTGGCTATTTTTTGAAGGTTCTCATTGCTATGACTAAATTGGTGCCCTAGCCTTTTCTCTTTGGAAGTTACAGATAATTTGGAATATAATAATTGTGTATCTGGCTCAAGTTACTATTTCTGCTGTGCATGACTCTTAGTTCTAAACATACTACTGTATAGGTACCTCCATCTCTCTGCTAAGCTTACTTTTTATTCAGAGAGGAAACAGAGGAAAAAGCACACCTTGTTTGCAGTTCATCTTAACCTGGGGAAGAAGTTCTTCATTGTCTGCAGAGTGAATAGGTCATAGTTCATAAGCATTTTCATCTACGTTTGACTTCAGTTCAAAAAGTAGCACCTTAAGTGTCATCCATCATTTATCTAGCTTTATAAACTCTCTTTGAAGATATTCACAATCTCTCTGGCCTTGGCTCATGTAGTTTCTGTTACTGGAAAGTTGTACAATACCATAATTCATCTTTTTTTTCCATATCATTAACAGAATGTTAAGCAGCATCAGATTAATATAGAGAATCCTTCACTACATCATTAATCTTTTGCTATGTTCAAAATTGATATCTGGTTACAATTTAACATATTCTGTATAGATGTTTTTAATCCATGACATTACTTCACCTCTTTCTCTGTGAATAATTATGTTCTCAACATCTTCCCACAGAAAAGGGTTTATCAAAGACTTTTTGGAAACCTAAATAAATTTTATCAACAAGTTTCTTTTATCAAGTATTCTATGGATAGGCCTAAAGATTTCTAGCAGATCAAAAAGCGATGTTTTTTCTTTAAAGACAGCTGTGGGTTACTTTCTATCAATGTATCTAAATGCTTTATGATGCTTTTAATTGCTGTTTTCTTAGGCTATAGTAACTTTTTTCTTGATTTTAATATGCACATTATCTGTTCCTACTAATCTTCTATTATAGTAGCTTATTTTAATTAGACATTGAAGTATTTCACTGACAAATCAATAATTTTATCCTCAAACCCTTTTGAGAATAAAATACTGGTTTATCCTTAATGCATCTAAGGATATAGGTGCTAGTGTTTTCTCTCCTGATACTTCAGTTTATCAAAATATGGCTTATTATAACTATTTAATGAATATTTAATTCCTGGGTACTCTAAGAGAAAGACATATTATCTTGTTGCTTCTTCTAAAACTAAAGACCTAGAGAAAAAAAAATGTAGAACAAAATGAAAATAAATATGGAATCAGAGAAACTGAAATAGCTTTCAATTATTACTGTATGCTGAAGATGAGTAATAGCTGAAGACAGCATGAGGTTGAATTAATTTTTATAGTCTAGGGTAGTAGAGTAGGTGTTATGGGTAGTTAAGCATGACTCCAGGTAAAGTTAAATGAAAAAATAGATCATGAAATAAAGGAATGAGGGAAGAGAAGGATCAGAGTCTTGTAAGGAAGAATTCAGAACATCATTTTAGAAAGCTGACCAGTGCGAAGAAAAGGATGGTACTAAAGGATGCAAAAACATGTAAAGGAATGAAGAAAGAGTTGGAAGAAAATAATTTGTCAGATGATGTCATTTTCTTGGTGTGGAAATATGTGAACTACTCTTGAGAGAGGGAACATTATCAATTATTTTAATGGTCTGTTTTATACCATACTGCTGATATAAATGGATTTGGAACATATTTTCAAAGGCAAGAGTCTGAAACATAAATTAAAAGTTGTTACTGGAATTGCTGCTTTTTATAGCAGAAATTAACAATAAACAGAAGAGGGTGGTGGTGCCTGAAAAGCAAAACACAACACAGTGGACATTTTCAGCATTTTCCTGTGGTGCTAAAAGGTCCAGGCATGGAATGTTAAAAAGAGCATGGAGAACAATGGCAAATGTCACACGGACAAGCATGTACAACCACAGACATACACAGTGAAACTAATGAAATTTGCCATTTGGCAGTTTCCCAGCAGAGCAGCAATTTTTACAAAAATGACCTTTCACCTGCTGCTTTTTTTTCCTTTCAAATTTTGCCTCCGGTGAAAAGCAGTTGGCAGAAATTGAGTGTGCTTTACAGTGGAGGGTAAAGTTCAAGGGCATAGAGTAAGTTTATTCTGCTACATCACATAGTCTTTAACAGAGGGCTTTAAACTTGGACTGGAGGTTTCACTGATGCCAAGAGAAAACTGAAGTAATGCCTTGAAAGACTTGGTCACAGCAATCTTTTTTTCTGTGTTTTGAAGTCTGATACCTTCTTGTCGTTGCTGTTAGCGTTGGGGAAGTTAGCTGTGGTCCCAGTATTTCCGTTTTGTTCCTGAAAGAGTATTTCAGTACCGATATGACTGACAGAGTAACGACAACATGCAGGCAGGTATAATTTGAACCAATGCTGTGCCAGTTCTGCTTTTAGACACTGTCTCTAACTTACTTTGTCAGTGACCTTCAACACACTTAAGATTTATGGCTTATTTTCTTGAGAAAAACTGCCAATTATATTTAATTTCCTCAAATAGATGGTAGGTGTTTTAAATTGTAAATTGCACTGATTAAGACAAGGAAACATTCAGATCTCTTTTACAGTTGAATACAAATGCAATACTAAGTTCTATTTATTTTTTTTTCTGTAAGAACTGAAGTACATATGGCAACAGATAACACCTTTACACATACAAGAAAATATTATTGTATTAAATAAAACAAAAGAAGAAAAGCTTGACCTGTTCCTTTTCACAAGAACTATTCATTTATTTCCAGCCTGAGGTTTAATTTGTCAGTAGTAATTGCATACACAAGCTGTTTCATTTCAGATACGATTCTATATAATAAATATATGGTTCCCTTTAAATGCAAAATTCAACTTGTCTTTCTTCAGGTAGAATAGTAAAATCGTATTATACTTTATTTATATTATATCTTTATATAATATCATATGGTACCAAATGACACATGCCATGTAGGAACTATATCATATTGGACTTTTAATTATTTGCTTCTAATTTTGAATTTTGTCACATAATGATAATTTGCAAGCTACTGTGGTTCCTTTCTAGATTTTAAGAGAGGTGTGAAGCACTAACCCAAATATTCAAACTGCTAAGCTTAAATTATGCTTGGAAGATTATAAAATGGAAAATCCAAATGAGACATAAATTCTCATTAACTTTGGTCTATAGGGAAAAGATTATTTCACCAGAACAAATATATAATCTGCAAACATAGTATGCATCAAAACTAGCTAACTGATATTATCAAGTAATGGAGATTGGATGGATCAGGTACTAGTGAGATCCATGTTGTGATGTTGAAGATTGAAAGTTTAAATCATTATTCTGTCCAGCTGTTTTTATGCTAGCTTAATATAATTAATAAATATAGAGCATGTATGGATCAAAACAATCCTTGTTCAGCTTTAACATGCATAGAAAAAATCTCACAACTTCATAATGTGCTCAGAGTTTATACTTTGAGGCAGTTAGAATGTAAATAATATGGAATGATGCAATTTCAATCTGTGCTTTCTCTGTCCTTGTCCCTCTTCCCTAATATATTTTTGATAAAAACATCCAAAAACCTCACCAACTTGAGGACAGAAAAGTATTGTGTTTTCAAGCTCTAACTAGTAACAGCATGTGTTTCCAAGCTCAACTAGTATGACTTCATACATAAAGTCTTACAACTGCTTAACCCTCATTAAAGCTGCATCAACTAACTTTGCATGCCACAAGATGAAACCTCACAAACAGTAACAAAAACATAAAAGAAATTTCTGCTCTGTTCCTATTTTTTTTTTTTTTAAGTATAGATCTGCTCCATTTAATTTCCAGAATCTTAGTGAGACTGGGAAGTGATCTGCTCATTAACTCCTTGCTTGTTACCCTCTAAATCAATCTCCTGACATTTGTATAGAGTGGCATTTTTTTCTAAATGGCCCAATCCTAATTCTTGTGGTCTTCCACTATCCCTCTGTGGAAAAAGTAGAATGTAAGATTTTCTTCTTTAAAAGTATGATTACTGTGTGTTTCATTTAGAATTCCTGGCAGTCAGTATTTCCCTTGATACCTTCTCACAGTGTAAGTTCTTTTGGACAAAGACACTAGTTTTTATTTGGCAAAATCATGCATGTTTTTAGTACTGAGTAATAATGAATAAAATGTTTAAATGAACTTTCCTTTCCAGCTTATATCTTATTTCCTAGGCATCTGCTACTCAATCCTAGGGAAAAATATTCTGTACCTATGTACTATTTTTGGAAGTATTAGAATAATTAAATATTCATATTTCAGATTATAAAGCCCTTCATCATATCCACCTTAAATCTGTTTTTCCCTGAAATAGCTATAGTATATTCTATCCTATCTTTTCTTTCTTTTTTATTTTCTATTAACATTTTTGTTGGTTTATAGTCTAATTGTTTAGTTGGTTTGATATCGCTAATTCCAGTAAGATTTCATATATTGTTGTGTGTGGATGAAGATGTCACTGAAATCTTGTAGAGAAAAAATTGAAAACACTGGATTATGTGCTAAAACAGCCTAACTAACTAACTAAAAAAAACAAACAAACAAACAAAAAAAAAAACTATGAATGAAGTTTTGCTTGTATCCTTTGGATATCTTATACAGACCTCCTACTTACCTGTAACTAACACTTCCAAGATTCTCAAATGAAAAGTAAGATGTCAGAGATCACATAAACATCAAAATTAGAAGTGAATATGGTGCCAAACTATTATATTATCTATTAAAACTGAATAAAACTACATTATTTTAGGATCCACTGAAAACCAAACACAATTATTTCCTGAATTCTCCAAAGGCAACGGCAAATTGAGCTTGTGTTCAAAATGAAGAATTAAAATAGCTGCATCAAATAATTAGAGGTATTCTTAAGAGCTGCTTATTCTGCTCACAGCTTCCAGTGGTGCCTACAAATGCCCAAAGGGAGAGTTTGCACAGACAACTTCACCAGCAGTTAAATGCAGAGTATGTGCTTGTGTTGCTCAGCTGTCTGCAGAGAGGGTGTAATAGTTACCTTTAGTTATTAAAACTGGCTATTAATTTACTTTTTTTACACATTCATTCACATTCATTTTAAATATGACATAAGTACTTATCTCTCTTAAGCTTATTTGAAGGTACTCACCCTTTAGTTATAGGTGGTGTTAGGTCAACATCACTGAATTCTTTCTGCAAAGTCTAGTTACCTAGATTACCTAGAGTGTATTTACATCTAGGCTTGGGAATTTTGATTAATAACAAATGTTGATTTGGGCCTTCTAATTTAGAAGTCCTATACATTATTGGAAAGTTAATAGTAGTATAATCATCATGCCAACAACCTTAGGCCCCTCTGCAGCTAGTTGTACTCTGCCCATATCTTTCACCCACTGACTTGTCAGGATACTATATATACTTCTGGACAAAATCTGCAGTGGGATTTATATGTCCTACAAGGGCTCTCATGTTCTTGGATCTTTGCTGTAGTATATACTGTAGACTTCCTCATGTTCTCAGTCCTCAGACAGGACTGAAGCCAGCTTCATCACTGTACTGAAGCTTACATGTACTGGCATTTTCTCTGAAGTCAACAGGACTGCTCATATGCTTTAAAATATGCATGTGCCTAAGAGCTTTGCCAACACAGAGCCAGCACATGTAACACAAAG
>NW_010314044.1:42884-69871 GCF_000700745.2 Antrostomus carolinensis
TTATATTTTGGATGTAATTCAAGAAAGTAACATGTAGGTATCTTTTCTGAATACTGGAACAGTATATAGAGTAGTGCCATTTATAAAGTATTAAGAAAGTCATCCTGCTTTCATTCTCTGTACATGGAACAGTTAATGTACAGAGAGATGCAAATAATCCTTCTGAAACAAAGGTATGTGTAATCATGTAATTGAAAACTATAAGCAATGGAGAGTACAGAGCAGTAATTGGAATTTCTTTTTTTTTTCAAACTCTTTTTTCAACCTTAGAATTTTTCTTTATAGATTTTATATATATATATAGATTTTTTTTTTTTAAATTGATTCTCTAACACTATTTGAAAGAAGCTTGTGAAATAGCATTTTGTTTTTGTTTTATTCCTGGCTAATGCATGGAACACAAAACTCTAGAGATTTTTGCTCCATTTTCTTCCAGTCCATCCAATTTTGAATATGACACAAAATTATAATTCTTTTTTCTTGAAAATAAACATTTCCTGGTTATGTAGGAGCACCTACACGTTTGTTGTGATCTGGAATTCTAGATCTTTTTTTTTTTTTTTTTTTTTTTTATGTGCATTGCAGCTGGAGTCATTAAGAACACAAATTCAATTATGTTACATGTTCCTTAGTTATATGTTGCTGCTATACAGAGCTAGCAGTTGGAACCCAAATGGTTTTGTTCATGTTGTTTATGGTGTCAGAATAGTGGCCACTGTAATCTTTTGCCTTCTATAATTCATTGATAATACAGGAATTAAACCGAAACCAAATATATCTTATTCAGGAAAATTTAAGTAAAATTCTGAACTTTCATATCTTCTGCATTAAAAACAACCTAGGACAGTAGGAAGCTAAGTCTTCATATTTTTTAGGAGAGAGATGGAAGGCATCTAATTTATGGCTAGGGACTGCTTTGAAATAATTGAATATGGCTTTTTGTTGGAGTTATGCACATTGTTGACAAATCATAATTTCATTTTAACATCATTATGGGAAAGAAGTGCTAGAGAATAAAACCATATTCTTTCTGGAAGTCTGTATAGAGTATTTTCATGTATCAGTATGTGTATATGTCTGCACATACAACCATACACAATTGCACACTCATGTTGCCAGTATTCAGTAAATAATTAAGAAATAATGGTTATTTAAACCTAGACAATATGCATATATTTCTCTTTCTTCAATTCAAATCAACAGGCTTGTAAAAATTCAGGAACATAGATAAATGTGTTGTCTTTCTTTATGATCTCTCCCAAAGGTAGGTGATCTGCAGTCAGCTTCTAAGACACTTTGACAAGCTGTAATTCTGAATAATCTTTTTCCTTCACTTTTATTTGAAATGCCTCCATGCCTCTTTTGATCTTTCTTCAGCTGCCAAATGAGAACTTCTTAGTACAGCTAAAAAGGTAGCTGGAGAGCTTAGGCCATAGCTGTGAGCCAGGGACAGTGTTATGACAGCCAAACTCCCCCACTGGTTGACCCCTCTTTTTGGACATTAAATGGCGTAAGGCTTGTGTGCCAAGTGAGACTCAAAGTAAAACTAACCCACCAGTCTTGGGGGAAATACAGAAAGGAAAGTACAGTTCTTCTCTCCTATTGCTCCCTCGAGACTGTAATGAACTGTTGACTTGAGCTGATTGTAAAAATGTAATAGTTCTCATGGGATGGGAAACCAAAAGCTTTAGAAATCTATTGAAGTAGCTTTATAAATAAGACGTATCACTGACAGAATGACTATTAAATCCTGTATTAATCTAGTTTGAGCTGGAAGTTTCCAGAAGGTTGAGCATTCTCTGTGTGAAACTGGGAGGTCATACAGCTAATAATGTGCTCTGTGATTTCTGAAAACTGAGAGATTTCCCAAAATTAAATGGGGTCAAAAGGTATACTGTGTGACAGATGGAGCAATTACATATAAAATGCAAAGAAATGGCATCAGCTCAAGCAGTATTTGATAATTTTTTGTTGCCATTAGAGGCTTCAGAATTGATACCTAAGATGCAAACACTGGTAAACTGCATGCATGGGACCTGACTACATTACATATATATGATATATATTATCTGATTGGAGGAAGATATAGCATAAATTGTGAATACATCTGAGAAGAATTGCAATCCCAGGAAATCTGTTCCTGGATGAGATTTTTATTCATTATCAAAGGAAATGTGAGCCAGAGGATGTGCTTACAGTGGAGTGATATCCTAATTTGTGATAGAGGTATGCATGGCATCGAGAACAAATCTGGGAATACAAAGTGAATTTACATCCACATATAAATGAATTCAATTATTTTTTTTAAAGTTAATTAGCAGATGGGTCAGTGTTTCAGAATGAAAAACTTTTTAAAGAGAAACGCTTACTGAATTAAAGTTTACGACTGCATTACCCATAGAACTTCTTAGGGAGGAAAAAAGTGACCCATATGAAACTGCTTTGTTATGGCTATGTTGACTGGCACTAGTTTAGAACTGGCTCACATATGCTTACATTATTCTTCATCCCTACTATCACACTATATATATAAATGTAAAAAAAAAAAAAAATCCTTTACAAAAGAGTTTTGACACAGTTCAGTAAGGAATTACATCATGTCTTTCTCACTTAGCAATTAATAGAATTGTAGGACAAATGAAAAGATGTCACCTGGCATTTAATATATACATTATTTAGTCACATTCAGAAAAAAAATGGTTAGAGTGGTGGTCATTTTATTTGTTTAGTAGCAATATTTAGTTTCTAAACTAAATTAGAAATGAAGTTTCCTATTCGTGTTTCACTCTTTATCAAGTAACCTTTTGCATTACAGAGGGCTACTTGCTGTAGGAGTAAGCATAGTGTAATGAAATACTGAGTACAAGGATAGCTTAGTGTCATTATTTTTAGTCAGAAAACAGAAGTATTGCCCAAGGAGAGGGGTGGGGAAAGCTATGTTTATTTCCTCTTGCTCCCATAAACACATGCTATAGCATGTATGGATGTGTGGGTGTGTCTCTGTGTGTGTGTGTGTGTGTGTGCGCGCGCACGTGCATGTATACACCTCAAAAGTATTTTGAGAAAGCATACTGAATACAAATTAAAATGCATTATTTAATAAATCTTCTAATAAATAAGTGCAAGTTCTTTATCATGGTAAGTAATTGTATTCAGTTAATTTCTACATTTTTTCTAAAGAGCACAAAATGTGGTATAATATGAACCAAAGCTACTGTTGGACCAGTTTTATGTCTGGAATTGACTCAACTCTGTTTCACCTTTATTTAGAGCCTGTTGTTTTAAATGTCTTTTTGCTCATATAGGAAGCAAGATTAAATTTTAAGGAGCTCTGTATGGCTTGTCTGGGTCCATTCAAGTTGTGTAAGACTCTGATAATTTTATTTATAGTGGTTCCATCTAAAATTTAGGTTGTGGCTAATTCTTAATAAATCCTGATGAGAATGAATAAAATATTCAGTCATTGAAGACAGTGACTGAAGGCATTAGTACTTCAAGGTTACAGAACAGAATGAAATCAATTGCATTTCTTATGTAGAAACCATAATTTGATAAGTTTTTAATAAACTTTTTTGTTTATATTGTTCTTTTTTGATAGCACATTAATTTTGTTTTTGGAGAAATCACTTTTAACTGAAGTAACTGCATTATCACAGAATATGATACATTTTTTCAAATATTTTCAATTTGTTCTTCTTGGCATTTTATGTTTATGCACAGTTTGCATCTTTTTTTTGTTTTTCAATTTCAAATGTAACAGATTTTGACATTTTGTTACATTTTTCTTTTTTCTTTTTGGTACTAGTGTTCTTTTTATTTTTGAGAACCTGCTGGTTTTGAATTCTCTTTTTTCCCTTTATTCTCCTTCTTACTATGATCCCAGGAGCCAACACAAAGAAAAGCGCAGATGATATAACCAGTAATGATCGTGGTGAAGATGAAGGTATTTTTTGTTTTTTCAAAGCTCGACCCTGATGCATGAACATAAACTTTTTAATTTTTATTATAATCATAATTGTTATTGTTATTGCTGTTATTTGAACATGATTTTTAGTCCCTTATTTGTAGAAGCACACTTCAGTGTGCTTCTTTATTTTCTTCTTTAGAGATTACTTTCATTGGTTTTCTTTTTAAAATCTGAATTAGCATATAGATGACTGCAGTTCCCCTGTGACATAGGTGTAAAGGTGATTCCTAAATATGTGTGAAGTGAGTACCATAACTATTATTTGAAAGCACATACTTTTCCTCCTCTATTCTTTCTTAGGTTGAGAAAATGGAATTTAAAAGCATGCATGTGCTCTTTTCCCTCCTACACATTTTGTAAATTCACCTGTTTGAAATTCATGAAAGAACTGACATATATCCTTCCTTTCACTTCCACTGTTTCCCCAGTGCACATGCTGTACGTTGATGCAGTTGAATTGTGCTTTGTCTTTGCTATTTTTATTTATTTATTTATTTTTTTCTCACAGGATGTGGTTTATTTCAGGACACAAACATAAAGGAAGCTGTTGATGTTTCTTTATGGTTTTTTCCTGTAATCAGCTAGCCTCTGAGATACATTCATTCTGACTCTGACCGCATTCCCACTGAAATCAATGACAATCATTTTCATTGACTTCTTTCAGAGTTGGATTGGATTCCCTGAAAGGAAATGTTAAAGTTCACAGTGAAGTACTTTGAAAAAGTTTTATGAAGAAATACATTTCTCTTGCCTTGGCACAGCAAAGCTATTTAGGACTCACCAAAATAAATAAATAAAATAAATAAATAAATAAATAAGTCTTCCTCTATTCTCACCCTTCCTTTTCATTAAAGTTACACTGACAGTTTATTTTACTTTATATATTTACCAAATTAAGAAAAACATTTTCAAATTAATTTAGAAGATAACAGCGTTGGGGAGTTTATTGTTCTGTTTTGGAGCAATGTGTTTCTTAATCCTCTCATGCTTGGCCAGTCCCAAGTGTTATTCCATGTATTTTTTCCTGTTTTCTTCTATCTGACATCAGTTTAAATAAGTTTGATACGTTTCTCCTCTCCGTTCCCCTTAGAATTGCACATACAGCAGTGAGGACACTGTCTCCTCATTTTCTGGGAGTTCAGATCAACTGTAGCTACTCTATCCATACATAAAATACTGCAATAAAACTCTTTGATTCACACTGGTTGTCCTGTACTGTACCACCTTCATTGCTGAATTACACTGTTTCTTATAACACATGCTTATATAATGCTGTGCAGAACACCTCAAAATTACTGTTATTTTCTGAATATCACCTTCCTATTTCTGTGTAACATGTTTTTTTTTTAAAAATATGGTATCATCATTTGCTATACCAAATGCTGTAGTTAATTTTAAAGCAAAAGATAACTAATAAGCAAAATAAAAATTACTTTAAAAACCCAAGATAGATATTGGATTATGAATACATTATTTTTTAGAGTTATTAAAAATATAAAATGTTAATGTTTCATGATTAACAAGGGCATCGACTTCAGGTATAAGCACATAAAGCATGGAGCTCATTTTCTTTATGTCTAAGCTAATCATGTTCCCATTGAAGGGCAAGAGGAAACTGCCCATTGACTTCAGCAGTGAAAGATTCAGCCCTGAGGTAGAACTATGTAGTAATGAAAGAATAAATACAAGAAATCATGCCATGAGACTTTGGAAAGGGAAGGGAAGGGAAAGGTAATTCAGTAAATGAGATAGTGGTGTTAAATAATTGTTGTTTTAATTTTTTGGGGGCTTAGCTGAGGCTTCACAGAAGAAACACTTTCATTTACTTTGCTGAAAATGCTGAGAAGAAAAATTAATACATCCATTAGAATGTCCTTCATTACTTTATATGGTCTGTTTAATAGCTGCATTATTCGTAGTCACAACAGTTAAAAAGGTCTCACCACAAAACCTTTTGTTCTGCTGCTCAAGTACAACACATAAAATACAACATGTAAAGTATTTGTCTGTCTATGTAAAGAGGTGGATTCTATGAGAAGCCTTAAACTCTGACAACTACACAGGTGTACACTGGAGCCTGAACATATGTACTTTATGCTCAGCTGACAATTTTTGATATTTAAGGTAGTGCAAACACATGAGTAAAGTAAAAGTGAGCTATAGAAATATGACCAGTCATAATTTCCCTTTAAATATGCTCAAATTAGTTCCACATATAAAAAATATTATATATGTGGTGTCTCACTGATTAGAGTATTTCCTAACAAACCAGAGTGTGGTGGTTTTAACTCTTTCAGCAGCCAAACACCAAACCTTCTTGTTCACTCTTGCCTGCCTGTGAAATGGGGGAGAGAATCAGAAGGGTAAAAGTGAGAGAACTCATGGGTTGAGATAAAAACAATTTAATAATTGAAGTAAAATTGAAATCAAAATAATAATGATAATAACAGTAATAATGGAATATACAAATGAGTGATACATAGTGCAATTGCTCACCACCCACTGACCGATGCCCAGCCCGGTCCCTAGCTAGTGATATCAGAGCAGAGACAATCCCAAAAACAAAACCGCAATCCCAGAAGAAAGAGAGAGCCTGAGTGATCCCCCAGATAGGGTCAACCTTCATTAATATACTGAACATGGCATTATATGATATGGAATATCTCACTGGCATAACCAAATGCCAGTTTGGGTTTGCTAATTTACTACACTCCCCCCAGTTTTCCTCTCCACCTGCAGACTAGCAAAACATGGGAAGTTGGAATGTCTTTGTTTTCATTTAGCAACAATTAAAAACATCAGTATATTATCAACATTCTTCTCATAACAAATCCAGTACTGAAATCAAAACTCAGCACTATTCTTGCTACTAAGAAGAAAATTGACTCTATCCTAGGGAAACCAGGACAGTGAAGAAAGGGAAGAGTTTTGGAAAGCTTTCAAACCTAGGTCACCTACCTCTAGATATTTAGCTCACCTTTTTCTTCCTCCATTTCTCTTTTCCACTGTTCAATGTATGTCTATCCTACCCAAAAGCGAAGACAGGTTTTGTTTTTTGTTTGTTTGGTTTTTTTTTTGTTTTTTTTTTTTTATAAATTATTGAATAGTCAGAAACTCTGCTTTCCCTTGTATGTTGTATTATATGATGGAAAGAAGAACTCCTATTGCACATGCAGATACACTGAATTATTTGTAAAAGATGTATATATCTAGTGGCAACTCACTGAATTGCCCTCTGCTTTTTAGAAGAGCTTAGCCTCTGTTCCTGCTGTTTCTGTAGAGAACACAAGTTCCTAATTTAGGTAGTCTGAATCGACCCTGTGGTCAGGAGCCTAACTTTTTAGAGGAAGAGATATGAACCTAGTCCTAAATATAACCCAAATCACTAATTAGTGCATCTTTATAACTTAGTCTGAAGTATTAAAGTATTACTATCAATTTAATTTGATTTTCTGTTAGAAATAAAGACCTAGCTGTTTATCTGTTTGAAAGTAGTCAATAGCTTTTCTGCATATCCAAAAGATCAGCTATACCATTAAGGAGCATTAATTCAAGGCTGTCCTTTAAGGCTTAGCTACCATGCCAAGGAAAAGTACAACACAAAAGACATAGTTTGCTTTAATGACAAAACATCTGGGCCATGAATTCACAAAAACTCTTTTTGTTTGTTAACACCTAGGTTATGTGAAAGAAGGAACAGTTTACTATGTTTGCTTCTATCAGAACAATTAGATTTTGTGATATTCTCTCTTACTGATCTATTGGGAATGTAATTTCAACAATTACATCTCAGTGAGGAATGGGAATGTATGGGTCACTATTGTAATTTCATTATTAATTGTACAGATATTTCTAAATTGGCATTTACTTGAATCAAAATATTCTAAAAAAAGACAATATTATTCCATAATTTAATTTTCCTCAATAGGTTTTTAAGATATTTATATTAAAATTAAATCCCTTGTAATATTGGAGGCATTTCAAGTGTTCTGAGAACATTTCAGAGGAAATAGAATTTGAAAGCGCCAAGACAGATATTCGGACTATAACTATTAGGTTTGTAGGATGATCCTGAACTATGTAAGCCAAGTTGTGGTGATAACATTGAAAACATAGGAAATAATTAAGAATATTTTTAGTACTGTTATAAATTGCTAATGCCATATTTCCTTATTTGTTATTACTTTATTATGTTTTCCTTACTTGAATTTTTTCAGACATTCATGATCAGAACAGCAAGAAACCCGTTATGGTCTACATCCATGGTGGATCTTACATGGAGGGTACTGGCAATATGATTGATGGCAGCATTCTCGCAAGTTATGGAAATGTCATTGTTGTCACTCTCAATTACAGGCTGGGGGTCTTAGGTAAGTGACTCTTCATCACCAATTGCAGAGAAATATTTCATTGCTTAATTTATCTATTGATCGATTATAGATTGTTGGGCCAGTTTTGTTTTTAAACAGAACATTCTTGCTGGTGGATAGTTTGACTGTATTATAGTAATTTTTAATTCTGATCAGTATTTCACGGAAATTGGACTGTGCTGCATGTCTCCTTCTTTTTAACAGCTACCTTCACCTTAGACAAAAATGACTGGATATTTATAATAATGTTAGTGGTGGTTTACGTTAAATTTGTTGCAATATCATATTTGTTCTTGGCTTAGTCATTTAACAAGTTATGAGAACTTGTATCTTGTTCTCATAAAAATCTTCTGGATTCCATGGCAAAAAAAAAAACAAAAACAAAACAAAAAACAAACGGAAGAAGAAAAATAATCAAGAATTAGTACTTTCCAGTTTCAAAACAGTTGGTAATGGTAGGAAGAGGGAAAAAGTTACTATTTATCTGTATTTATTATTTTTTTGTGCAAATTGGTTTTTAGGGCAGAAGATATAAAGGTAATACAGACAAAACAGGCTATATACACTGATGGAATTTATGTTGCAGGTAATACGGAGTCAAAGGATGTAAAAATATCTTCGCAAATACAAGGAACTCCATAATAATTAATTATTATATTGAAACAAATTAATGCTTCTGTCTTTCAAGCAGAACAAGAGCTGCATCTTTTTGACATTATAAGTATTCTTCCATCAGCATTAGATTGAATAACAAAATAACCTTAGATCTGTGACAACTGAACAAAAATCTTTTCTGCCTTCCCTGTGAGTCTGACACCCAGATGTTTGCATGTACCAGGTTTTTCTCCAAATGGAAGCTTATTTATTGAAGTTCTACTTTTCCATAGAAAATTAAGCTAAAAATGTACTGGCAATAGAAGACATTAGAAACATTTTTTATCTTATTCAAAGAGCATACATTCTGTATTGAATAGCATATAGACTGCTAGAACGCTCATTTCCACCATTTTAGATACACAAGGTATAGTAATATTGTGGTAGGAGTTTTTTAATTTAAAATGGCTTTTACAAAGATTTTTAATCTTGTTTTTCTTGATAGCAAATCTAATCTCTATTCTTGACATGTACTATTTGGGAACACAGGAACTTCTTTTGCTGAGTTATCTATTAATGTGGTTAATGTGTTTCAACAATGCTCTAGCTCATTACTGTACCGAGAAATTATTTTCTTGTCCCTGATTTTAACTCTTCTTTAAATACAAAAGAGCATTTTTTTCTATGTTAGAGTTAGATTTAAAGATAAAGTCAGGAATATAAAAAAGATACTTTGCTGTATTTATACATGCAATCTTGATACTCAGAAACACGCTCAAAAATATAATAAAAAAAAAAAAGAAAAAACAATTAAAAACATGAGTGAAGAACTCAAGACTCTTAAAAAGATTGTTGTTATTGTTGTTGTCAAATAAAGTGTATGCCCTGGAACTTGGTGATAGTTATTTATCTGTAAAAAAGGCTTTTTAATGGATTTCTTAAAAGGTTTTCTCTTGGTTTCTTAAAAGTAAAATTGTTGAAGGATAGAGATGATTATAAGTGGTTTAAAATGGTTCTTTGTCCTGCAGCCTCATATCAATCTAAAGGAAAAAAAAATGCAATATTTGCCTTGATGAATTCCTATATTATGCATTTATATTGAAAACAAACTAAAAGGAATGTTATAATTTTATCTTGTGGCATTTAGGAAAAGAAGCACAATACAGAGGCATTCATATAAGACACTGAAAAGCAATAGCTGATTATTTTAAATGGATTAGGAAAAATACAGTGCTATATTTGGCATTAAATAATACTTCTCGACAGTGGTAAATGTAACTTCTGAAACGCTATGGAATTTTTTCTTTGTTATAGAAGGTCTATGTTTAAATTAGAAAAAAATAAGATACTCAGAACATGCATTTAGCACTCTGGAAAAAAAAAACCCAAACAAACAGTGGAACTGTGTTTTATTCTGTTTTTTCTTCCTCAGTGAAACGTAAGTATGATCCTTCAGAATGCATTAGGTTCTGCCTAAACATTGGAAGATGTTAGGTGAATTCCATGTATTTTCGACTTGCTTAATGAGTAAAAAAAATAAAGAGAAAATACACTTTTATTCAGGTAAACAACCATATGGAAAACAAACATGATTATTCATAAAAGTTAAAAAAGTAGTATTATTATGACATAAAATGTGAAGATTGACTATATTTGTGTCCATTTCTTCTAGTCTGGATTATCTTCTTTTTGAAAGTTATACTTATTTCTGTAAATCTGGTGTGTTTCAGTTACATTTGATTTCTAAGTTTGTATATAAGAAACATATATAAACCTGAATTTAATGATAGAGATGTGTAATTCTGTCACTATTATCAGAGCCTGTGATGGAGGAATATGCATTGAATTAATCACAATGCTGAGTTACTGAAAACCTTTTATATTTTTTTTTCTTTCTTTCTTTCTTTGGAAAATTGTAACTTGAATGGGCCTGAATACAAGATGTTATTGTACTTAGCATAAATGTTAGTTCTTTTCTTGAGGCACATTAAATTATTTTCCTTTCAGTCTATATTGTGTCATTAAAAGCAGTAGATAGAACATCTGTTAGGACTATATAGATAATCACTGGATGATATAAGCCAGACAAGTCATAGAAACTTAGAATGCTTTCGGTTGGAAGGAACCTTCTTTCTTGTTCTGTGGATTAACCACTTGGATACAGGACTTGAAGGGCTGCTAGCTAAGTTTGCTGATGACACCAAATTGGACGGAGTTGTGGACACTCTCGAGAGCAGAAAGACCCTAAAGAGAGATCTAGATAAATTAGAGAGCTGGGCAATCACCAACTGTATGAATTTTAACAAGGGCAAGAGCCAGATTTTGCACCTGGGGCATGACATCCCTGGACACATGTACAGACTGGGGAATGAGAGGCTGTAGAGCAGCCTGGCAGAGAGGGACCTGGGCATTCTGGTCAGAAGCAAGTTGAACATGAGCCAACAGTGTGCCTTGGCAGCCAAGAGGGCCAACTGTGTCCTGGGTTGCATCAAGCACTGCATTGTGAGCTGGTCGAGGGAGGTGACGTCCTGTTCTACTCTGCACTGGTGCAGCCTCACCTCAAATACTGTGTGCAGTTTTGGGTGCCACAATATAAAAAGGATATAAAGCTACTGGAGAGTGTCCAGAGGAGGGCCATGAAATTGGTGAAGGGCTTAGAGGGGAAGCCATATGAGGAGAAGCTGAAGTTGTTTGGTTTGTTCAACCTGGAGAAGAGGAGACTGAGAGGAGACCTCATTGTGGTCTATAACTTCCTCACAAGGGGAAGAGGAGAGGCAGGTGTTGATCTCCCTGGCAACCAATGATAGAACCAGAGGAAATGTCAGGAAGATGTGCCAGGGGAGGTTTAGTTTGGACATTAGGAAAAGGTTCTTTACCCAGAGGGTGGTGGAGCACTGGAATAGGCTCTCCAGGGAGGTGCTCATGACACCAAGCCTGACAATATTCAAGAAGCATTTGGACAACGCCCGCAGACACATGGTCTGAATCTTGCGACTGTTTTATGCAGGGACAGGGGTTGGACTCGATGATCCTTGTGGATCCCTTCCAACTCACAACATTCTATGATTCTATGACCCCAGAACTGAATGCAGTACTATAGGTGGGGTCCCACTAGAGCAGAGTAGAGGGGGAAAATCACTTCCCTTGACCTTCTGGCCATGCTTCTTTTTATGCAGTCCAGGATATTATTTGCTTTCTGGACTGCAATTGCACATTGCTGGTTCATGCCCAATTCTTTCATCCACCAGTGTCCCCAAGTCCTCTGCAGGGCTGCTCTCAATCCATTAATCCCTCAGTCTATGTTTATACTGGGTATTTCCCTGATCCACGTGCAGGAGCTTGCACTTGGCCTTGTGCAACTTCCCAAGGTTGTCAAGGTCAGTCTGGATAGCATCTTTTCCATCTGGCACATCAACTCTACTACTCTTCTTTGTGTTGTTCGCAGACTTGCTAAGGGTGTGCTTAATCCCACTATCTATGTCACTGATTGACATATTAAATAGTATTGGTCCCAATATGGACCCTGAAGGGAGACCACTGGTTTCCACTTGGACATTGAACCATTAACACTAACTCTTAAGGACGTGACCATCCAGCCACTTCCCTATCCATCTAACAGTCCATCCATCAAACCCCTATCTCTCCAATTTAGCAGCAAGAATGTTGTGGGGGGGAGCATATCAAAGGCCTTACAGAAGTCCAGGTAGATGATATCAGTTGCTCTTCCCTTGTCCATTGATGCAGCCACTTCATAGAAAGCCACTAGATTAATCAGGCATGATTTGCCCTTGGTGAGGCCATGTTGGCTGTCACTAATCACCTCTACTGTCTTCCCTGTGTTTTGACACGCCTTCCAGGAGAATCTGTTCCATGATCTTACTGGGCATGGAGGTGAGGCTGATTGGTCAGTAGTTTCCAGGGTTCTCCTTATTACCCTTTTTAAAAATCGATGTGATATTCCCGTTTCTCCAGTCACTGGGGACTTGCTCTGACTGCCTTAATTTTTCAAACATGATGAAAAGTGGCTTAGTGACTACATCTGCCAGTTCCCTCAGGATCCTGTGTTGCAGTTTGTTGAGTCCCATGAACTTGTTTGTGTATGTTAAGGTTCCTCATGTAGTCTCAAACCTGATCTTCTCCTGCAATGAGAAGGACTTCATTCTCCCAATCTCTGCCTTGAGTTTCAGGGACTTGACAGATGTGGGAAGAGTGAGTGCCAGTGAAAACTGAGGGGAATAAAAATTGTTGAGTACATCAGCCTTCTCTGTGCTTGTTTTCACTAGTTCTCCTGTCTTATATATTGAGGGGAGTACCTCTTCCTTTTCTGAGCAACATACCTCTAGAAGTCCTTCTTATCATTCTTCACATTCCTTGCCAAATTCACCTTCAACTGTGCCTTAGCTTTCCTCATTCCATCCCTATGCACCTGGGCAGTGTCCCCGTGTTCTTCCCAGGATACATGACCCTGGTTATACTGCCTGTGCATTTCCTTCTTACACTTTAGTTTGACCAGGAGTTTGACCTTACTGAGACAAACTGGTCTCCTGTCTTCCTTGCCCGATTTCTTACATGTGGGAATTGAGAGCTCTTGTGCTCTAAGAAAAATGAACCTTAAAGAGCTGCCAGCTCTGTTCTGCTCCTTTATCCCTGAGGACAGTTTCCCAGGGGCTCCTGTCTACTAATTCCTTAAACAACTGAAAATTTGTTCTTCTGAAATTCAAGGTCCTGACCCTACTCTTCACCTGGCCTATATCCCTTAAGGTTGTGAATTCCACCAGGGTATGATCACTGCAGCCCAGGCTGCCACCAGTCTTGACTGCTCTTATTAGTTTATCTGTGTTGGTAAGCAAGAAGTCCAGTAATGCTTCTCCTCTGGTTGGGCTGTCTATCATCTGGATTAGGATACACTCCAAGAGTCTTCTGGACTGCCTACAGCTTGCTGTGCTACTCTTCCAGCAGATGTCAGGGTGCTTGAAGCTACCCCGCAGGATCAGAGCATGCGAGCATGATGATTCCTGTAGTTGATGTAAGAATGCTCCGTCAACATCCTCCCCTTTATTGGGTGACCTGTAGTAAACACCAATCATGAGGTTTCCTTTGTTGTCCTGGCCTCTGATTTTCAGCCATAAGCTATCAACCTGTTCATTGCTATTTTTCAGACAGCTGCGTGTAGTCAATCCATTTTTTATATAGAGGAGGTTAAGCCCCCACAACTACCAGGTTTTTCGCCATTCATTGCACCTTCCAGTTGTGTGATTTATCGCATCATGTTTCAGTGACTGTGATTAGATCATAGCTTTCTAGCTCCACAGTGGCTTCCAGCTCCTTTTGTTTGTTACCTGTGCTGCGTGAACTGGTATAGAGACACTTCAGTTGGGTTATCGACCATGTCACCTTTTTAGAGGAAAATGCCCTAATTCCTTTGAGCCATTTCATAGGCATTCCCCTGTTGGTTCCTAATGTATCAGCAGCCCCCTGCTCCTCTCTGTTACCCAAAACTCCAACTCCTTCCCCTGCTAAATCTAGTTTAAAGCTCTCCTTCTAAGTCTGTCCAGCTTGCTGGCAAAGAGGGTCTTGCCTCATCTGCTCAGATGAATCCCATCAGCTGCCAAGAGACCTGACTTCTCAAAGTTGGATCCATGATCACAGAAGCCAAAACCTTGAATACAGCACCAGCTGCACATTTAGGCATTCACCTATTTAATTTGCCTACCCCTTCCTCAACCCCTTAATGTGACTTGTAGGATAGAGGAGAACACCACCTGTGCTCCTGATCCTTTCAGCATTGCTCTGAGGGGCATAGAGTCTGAGTTGCCTTATTGGAGTATCAATAAACTCTACAAGGGACAGTAGGAAGAGCTGATACTCTGTAGCATTCATCAAGCTTGGCAGCCTCTCCGATGTGTCACAAATGCAAGCTCCTGGTAGGCAGCAAACTTACCTAGAAAAGTTGTCTGGATGGTAAATGGGTACTTTGACTCTCAGTAGGGAATCTCCAATTCATAATACCTTATATGCTTTTCTGGTGTCAGTGGTTCTAATGCAGGTGGGTGATTGGATCAAGTTTTCATTGTTGACTTTTCCTGGATCCTGTCCATTACTCACATGCTCTTCTTTCCCCAACCCCAGAACATTTTATCCATTATGTAGGAGCACTTCAGCGGATGGGGAAAGTTTTTTCTTTTGCCCTGAGCAGACAAAAGGATCCAGTCTCCTTCATCTCGAGAGTTACTTGTGTCAGTCAACTCAAGGCTTGGTTCAGACTTACCTTCCCCTTGCACAGCCTTAAGGCAGAGCTGTCGCTCAGGCTGGGACAGTGCACAATACCATGTATTGATCTCCTGCTCACGTTCCTGGATACTGTGTTGCCTGTTGAGCTCCTCTGGTAACATGGCTACTTGCCCAAGGAGATCCTCCAGCTGGGCGTACTTGCGACTGTGACATCCACCACTGCCTTCAGCTGCTAGGGGGACTTCCAGAAACTGGAGCTCCATGCAACCCAAGGTGTGGACAGCTATTTAAGTCCTTGAGAGGTCTGTCTGGGGGGGAGACATCAGCATAGGTAGGCTGTAGTGCTTCCATTCAGGTTTCAGACCCAGCCTTTCTGTTGTGGTTGGTGGACACCACTTTCTTACAGCAGGTCACAGTCTCCTTATATTTCTCGGAAAAAATAGCCCACTTATAAAATGAAAATTCTTTTGAAATACATTGTCCTTCCAATTCCCTAGAGACCTCAAGCTTCTGGGTAGGCTTGCACAGCTGTCGGTTAGCTGGAGTGACCATCAGGGCTGCAGCCTAAGCCTGCAGGTGAGCCCAGCAGACAGAAGCCAAATCAGTGACAGAGATGGCAGCTCTTCCCACACAACCTTGCCACAGGAACTGCTGCACAAACTGCTGACACTGCTCCCAACCCATGCTGTCCTTATTTGCAGAGCCTGTTAGCAGTGCTCCCCGTGGCTGCTGTTCCTCAGTAGCTGGTCATATGTGGCTTCCTGCAGTTTGAACTTGTCACGGGGACAGCTGGCACCATCCCACTCTTGCCAGCCCCTCTCCCTAGACCTATCTCCTGCTGGCTCGTACCTCCCCTGCCAGCAGCCCAAAGGTGCTGGGCACGCAGAAACTCCCTTAGACTCTTCCCAGGGACCTTGCAAGCCTGGCAGCACTGCTCTTGGCAAGAGGCAACTGCTATTGCTGCTGCAAGTGCTGCTAACATCAGCTTCCTGGGGCTTAAACTGTGGGAACAAATCCAAGTTTGAAATCCTGGGAACTAATCAGTAACAGTGATTACATATATTTAAGAAAGTCTGGATTTTAGAAATGCATCTTCATAGATGATAGAAAATGAAAATTTACAGGGACCACTTACTTTAGCTGGCTATCTTTCATGTAGTTTGGCCTCAAGAAATATCTATACAGCCATGGAATATTTGTCATGGTAATAGAATATAAACTATATGTGAATATAAACTATCACTATTCTGTGATTCTGTGTTTCTTTTGCTGCCTTCTGATATAAGTTTAGTTATATTTAATGGAATCTGTGATCATCCTATAACTTAGTAAAAGTCTTTGGTTTGAAAAGAGCTGGTTTTAACACACAGCACTGCACCTTTTGAATTTTAAAGCCAGGTTTTAGCAGGCACTGTAAAGATAAGGTATCTCCATCTTTTGTAGGTGGAAGTCTGGTTGCCTGTTGGCTATAGCTGAGATACTGAAATTTCTAGTCTCAAGTTAACCAGAAAGCAGGCATCCCGGACAGAAAAAGAAGGCTTTATTTGCGGTAGCTGTAACATGGTGATCTTCAGGGCTATAAAACATTTTAACTGGATGATATAGACAAATACCTTAGTCTGTATGTTTTCTTCTTGCGTCTGGCTAAAATACAAGCCTTTAGATTATGCACTGAACAATATTTGTAACTCCAGAATACGGAAGAACTACATTTCCTCTCCATCTTAGAGGACTGCAGAGCTGCTCCGGGAATAAGTACCTCATGTCTGTCTCTGTGTTTTGAGTAGCACTGTAGCAAAATAGCAGAGAGCTGGACCAAAGACTTTCCAACTTTTGAATTATCCCTCTCTATCTTTTGAATAAAAATACTTCTGGAATTATTCTTCCCAATATTTCTAGACCCCCAAACATGCATGCAGCAATAATATGGGTTGTTGATGCTATTTAGAAGATTTTTCCCTTTGAGTATAAGTTTACATTTATCAAATATATTCCCTGGATAGGATCCTTTTGGGACAATAAAATAGAAAGATTTAGCTTTTCCTTTTACTTATTGTAGTGTGCCCTATTCAAAGTGTAGTCCTGTGTTGCTGTGTTTAATTTCTTTTGCACTTTAGGGTTTGGGAGCATCCTGCCTCTGCCTAGCCCAGCAGTTTCTGTTCCTGCTCATACTTCCCTGCAATGACGACTGAAGACACTGCTGGAGCTAGAGGAAATTGCTAACTTCTCTCAGTGCAAGGCAGTGCTCCCATGTCTTGATAAATTCAATACTGTAACACAGAGAAATACTAAATCCCGCTGTCTCCCCACCCCATGCTTTGAATACTGTGTAGGATGGCAGTATTTTTTGTAATGTTTAAGTTATTCAACATTTGACTTGAATTTTCAAATTTCCTAAACTATTTAGGGAATTACTTAATAAAAATAATGGAAAATGCAGCAGAGTGGGAGGACTCAGCACAATAGTTATCCTAATTCAAAGAATGTTCTAGTATAACAGAAAAAGGGATGGTTTGAATGACTTGGCTCACTCAGTTTGTATTCTTAAATCTGAATCTCATCTATGCTCAATTCGTCTTCATTATCTGTGTTCTTAGTCTTCATGGATATGCTTTAAGAAGAAGTAACATCTTTCCAACCTGGCTATAAACTCTATTTTAGTGCCTTTTCAGGATTATGTTGGCAAGAGAAATGAAGAAGAGGGATTTATTATTATTATTGTTTTGCAATGACATGACCTGAATTGTCTGTCTCATGGTGAGACTTCAATATGCTAAATCCCTGTTTAGCTTGTGTAACAATAAAAATAAAATCTGACAAATCAACCCCTCAAAAAAAAAAAAAAAAAAAAAAAAAAGGAAGCTCAAAGCAATAAACCAAAACCCCAAAGTCCCAGCACAATTTTTTTATGCAATTAAATCCAGTCATGGTGTTACACACTTTGAAGAGAAAAATCTTAAGCAATCTTCAAAAAAAGTTATTATATTCAAATACAAAATTGCTGTTCTTGTGTGAGATTAAAGGCAAAACCAGAGGTGAATTCTAGAAACATAAATCAGTCATTTGGGAAGCCAGAGTGTTATTACAGAAAAAAAAGGAAAAGGCAAAACCTGAAATGAATTCTAGAAATATAAATCAGTTATTTTAGAAGCCAGACTTAAATGAAATATCTACT
Source organism: Antrostomus carolinensis (assembly GCF_000700745.2). Taxonomy (NCBI): domain Eukaryota; kingdom Metazoa; phylum Chordata; class Aves; order Caprimulgiformes; family Caprimulgidae; genus Antrostomus; species Antrostomus carolinensis. The sequence continues at coordinate 61,222 of NW_010314044.1, forward strand.
GCAGTAAATGAAATGCACTCAGAGTTCAAAATTGTAAAATTGACTTAGCATTTCCGAGACCACTTGCAATTTAACACTTTCTTCCTGTTAGAATTACAAATCATGCAGATAAGAATAGTCTATCTCTTATCGATCTCCCTTTTTGGCAATAAATATGCATTTTAAGTACTCTCTCCTTCCTTTTAGTAGAAATTATATCTGCATGCAATTATAGCTGTCTATAAATGATCATATTAGGCAGTGTAATATAAATCAGAGTTCATTTTACAGGGAGGCTCAGTACTTCTGCAAGTTACTGAGAACTTCAGCTTTCTTTACTTCACCGGGTACCTGATTTGCAAGGTAAAACATCAATGCATTGAAATAGTGTGTGTTGTAAATGAACTACTTAGGATTTGACTGAGGATTGTAGGTCCCTTCCAACTGAACTCCTATTCCATTCCACTCCATTCTATTCTATTCTATTCTAGTCTAGTCTAGTCTAGTCTAGTCTACTCTGCAGTAATCAAAGCTAGTAAGTACTATTTGGCCTTGTGAGCCAGATACTTTCATATTGTCAGTGTATAATATTCTACAACACATTGAATTTTTTCTTCACTAGTGTTGTTTTTGTACAGAATTACTCCATTTTGGGTATTTTAAATTCATATATGCAGATATCTCTTCCCTTTTTGCCTTCTGACAGCTCTCCTCTATCTCCAGTGCATGTGATGCCACTAGTACAGGAAACCTAAAGGTGATCTGCTGGTAGAAAAGGCCGGAGGTAGATTAGTACATGTGGGAATAATTCAGAAGCTGGAGTGTGCTAAACTCCATCCATATCCCATTGTTTTTGAACCGTCGTGTGACTCCATCTTCTGTTTCAAACATCAGAAGCAGCAAGTGCATAAGTTACAGTGTTATCAGAAGCTATGTGTACATTCATAATGTTTCTAACATTAGATATGTTCCCTTCAAAGAGTGAGTACGTGGTACCACTGTGATTTTGTCTTACAACCACAAACACACTTAATATTTTGTTCTACTCTCATATGGTTTACTTTCATAATATCTGAACTCCCAACAAGCTTAGATAATTTCTGTATAATTCTGTATTCAGGGTAAATATAAACATTCTTGAAATGTGGTTGTCAAAACTGGAATTTAGCAAGAGACTTTTGACAGAGAGTTCCTCTTACCTAAATACAACACAATATGTTTCCTCCAGGCTTGATGGACTGACTCAGTTGACTAAGCAAGTAAAGCACACTCTCAGGAAATAATTTTCATCATAGCCTGTGTAGTCAAACAGAACAAAAAGCTATAAGACAATGTAAGAGAAGTAAGAAAGATATGATTTTTATGTAATTCACTGAGTAAGCTGATGCTTGTTCATCACTTTGACCATACTTGCTGTCTTTAAGAACATTTTGTGTTAACTAAGGTTTATAATACATTCTTTTAACCACTTTGTTCTTGCTATCTGTGAAAGAATTAGGTTTGAGTTTTGAAATTATATTCTTATGCTGATATTTGGGCAGTGCAAGAAGAGTGTCCTGATTTGATAAACATCTTCAGAAATTCTGAGTAACGGTTAGATGTTCTGTCTCTTTTTGAGAAAACTTTTGGTATTGATGTGCAAATATGGATAGATTACCTGAACTTTAGATGGAACACAGTTAGGACTTCTGTATCTTTATAATAAATATGTGAAGGAAATAAAATCAAATGTTGATACTTTGAAAAAACAGTCTGATCTCATGCGTTCTTCCAAAGGAAGAATCAAATGCACAAAATGCTGCATGCGTTGACAGTATGTGTTATGTGCAGTTTTGAAAATGAGATAAAATCAGTTAGAGTCTTATAGACTAAAAAGCTGGGTTTTTTAAAACACTATATGAGATTGCCTGTGCAAATAAACTTCAATGAAAGTATTAAACATGCTTGTATATAACTATAACTAACTCAAATCTCTATAACTCATTTGAAAACATTTAGGCATATTTTTGTGAGGTATATTGTTATGTAATTAAAAGCTTAATTAAAAGAAATGTTGAATCTGTATTCCCTATTTTTTTCCTTTTATATTTTGATTTCCTAATGTAATAATTATTGATACTCAAAAATATTTACATTAATCAGTGACCTGTTGGCACTAAATGTTAACATGCTATGAGGTACTTCTAGTTTACCTAGTTTACATTTCCTAGTATTGCATACATGTGGAAGCACAGCAGCCACCACTTGAACATTTCTGGCAACATCAAGGTAAGTGTGACTCTATCCAGATTAATTTAAAACAATATTATGAACTGAAATGTCAGTATGAAAATGTAACAATTTTTTCATTGTCTGTATTAATTTAGTTATTAATTCAGTAACTTGCTTCTTTTTGCCTCTGTAATAACACTGGCAAGGAAGAATTGCCTGCAGAGTGTTGTTATTTCTCAGATATCAGGCTTTTAGATGATTCATCTATATTTTTCTCTGAATTCCTAATTCCTTCCTTGGAACTGAGTGGTTTTATACTTTTTTGGGCAGTAATAATTCCATATTAGTAATAGGCCTCTTTAAAAATATTTGAAGAAAAACAAACAAGAATTATTATTTCAGAATTTGCAGATGGACAGTAGTGAATTTTTGTACTTTAAAAGTAGTAAGTTTTGATCATATTAGTACTTTTTTCCTTTTTTTTTTTTTTTTAGACTGGAAGTATATCTAAGTGTCGTTTCAATTCATTAGGACTGAGTGGAGCTTTTGCCTCAAGCTTTGCAAGTAGAGATCAAAGTTAGGGTCAAATTCCATCCTCACATATATCTATAAACTAGGCTGAGTGAATTAAAAGTTTGAAGTATTGGCTGGCATGTATTGTTCTTTTTTTGTATTTAACTCATAAATTTTATGTTACTGTTACAAAATTCAGAAGATAACTCAATAACAGTGATAAGCTCATATAAACCTGAAAGTATTGCCTTACTATCATTGTATTAATCAGTGATAAAAGTCTAACAAACTATTGAAATAACCTGAGATTATCAACTGTCACTATAAAATGATAGTTGTTAAAAAAAAAAAAAAAGTTATTTTAAAGTTCTAGTGAAGCTCAAATTTCCTTCAACAACTAATACAGTATGTACTGGCTCAGGAAAAAAACAACTTTTTCTATAAATCCTTCCATTTCTTCTTATTGGAATAATCTATTTAAATCTGGAGTTACGCAACTACAAAATTTTAGTATAAATTTTAAGGGGAGAAAATGAAAGTTACTGGTTACTCATTCTTCCAAGGATGTGCTGGCCTGCTCAGCAGTTTCTCTTAAGAATCTAATCTTGCAGAAATGAATGACTTAATAAATTATTCAGTTGATTTTTCTGTGATGGCCAGCAGGCAGGTGTGCCAGACAACAGATGGCAGGGACTTAGAATTTACTGGCCACACTATTGTTATTTTTCTTCCCTATGCAACTTGAGGGGTTTATCTGATTAAAGTTTGCAGTTTGGGGAACTCTAAAAGAGGCTGGAAGCCACAACAGAGCACAGACTGCAGTCCACACCATAAGGCATGTAGAGCTGGACTTGCATGTGACAAGTTGCTCATAGCAACTTGCATGAAAGCCCATTTCCAGCTACATTTTGTAAAGGGTTACTGGCAGCTGTCAAGTTTCTTATTAAGGCTCTTATTGAAATAAGATGCTGCTTAGGTTAGCTTGCTGTTTTCATTTGCCAGTACTTTGTGAACTGTGATAAAAACTCTTACAACAGCATAAATTATATCAGTTTTTAGCAGTTAAGGAATTATAACTTCCACAAGAGAAATGAAGAAATGGTGGAAAGAGACTGTGGGAAATCTGAAACACTCTTGAATCTGTGCAAGAAAGCTTTGAGTGGAGTGGCAGGATTTCTTTATTGGCTTATTTTCTTTTTCTTCATATTCTGGAGAACCAACTCTGTCAGAACACTGGACTTCCTTTATAATGCTGTTCATATCTGTGGGCTAGATCCTGCGGTGGAATAAATCATAAGGACTCCACTGGATATTGGTCATAAGTCCATTTTTCACTTCTTTTTTCTTAAAAAAAAAAAATGGTATGCAATATACATAAGTTCTCTTGTCAGCTTGGATCATAAGGATTTTACTCATTGAAATCTGAAACTTTACGCTTCATGTCAGCCAAAAGAAGTTGAAAGGTTTGGAATATTTTTATATAATAGAACAAGCATAGGGAAGAAGGAAGAGTCCACCTGTAATTCAAAACATTGTCTTAATATGGATGTAAAATATTTTCACAGTATTTTTTAGATTCTCAGACTTTAACAACTCTAATTTAGAGCATGAGGCTGAAATACAATGATGACATAATGATAATACATACATTGCTTATATTGTAGCTTACTACGGAAAAAAAAAGACAAAACTGGATGAAGTTCCAAGTGCATTGAAGTCAATAAGAAATTTACTAATCAACTCAAATGGTCAAGATTTCAATGTATTTAATCCCTTTATTTCATAAGAAGCCACCAACATGATAGTCTGTGTTTTTTAACAGAGTTTTTCATAGTTTCCTCAAAAGTGTAAAAGTATACTTTTGATAATACTGTAAACATTATTTCTGACTAAAAGAAATACATATTAAGTCTTTTGTTTTGTATGAAATCCTCCATAGTTGCAGGGGGTTGCAATTTTTTATACAGAAATTAGAAGGGAGAAAAATGTGAAGTGTAACTCAATCTAACCATCCCTGGGAAATGACCCTGATAACAAAAGCAGAATGGCAAAAGGATGGGTAAGGTAGCTGGTAATGTCATCATGCTGCTCATGAGGAGGCAGGGGAGCATTGTGCGATGGTCCGTAGAGCTAAAGTTGCATGATTGCACCAGCCTTTGAGATGTACTATTGGAAGGATGGCACAAAAAAAAATACATTTTTTCCTCAATTATTTCAGATCTCCATGTCATTTCTTGCAATCACAGACTGTTTGGCACTGAAGGATCAAAATATGTTTACTGCTTTACAATACCCTATCAAGCCTCAGCTGTATTGTACTAGCCACTATATGACTATACAGTATACAGAGCTAAAAATAAGGTCCCTGTGTGTTTTTAGGGCTTCCATTTCAGAACAGACAATGATTTTTTTGCTTTAATAGCTCCAAAAGCCAGTATAAGGTGTCTGAGAATATTGAATGACTAAAGCTTTTCCAGATGATGAATGTTAAGTCTGTTCTTCAATAGATATCTGTGGGTAAAGGTTAGCAGCTGAGACAGGCCATCAGTTTTCATCTATTCACTTCTGCTTTCTGATTGAAAAAGATGACTTCCATTTAGGGAATCAAAATAATGTGTTCTTTTGGCATTCATTAGTGCCAGGACTCCTGTGATAGCACTGCTTCATTTAGAGTTTACAATGATTAGGAGAATGTATAGCAATGCGAGACATAATAAGATTACTGTTGGAAAAGTGGAAAGGCTTATAACAGACAAAAAAATAGTTTCAGAATTTTCCATTTTTATTTTTTTCCCCATTTCCCATGTCATCTGTGGAATGTATTATATATTTTGCCTAAAACTAAGTACTCCCTTTGAGTTCTGCGAAAGGGTAAAATAAATGCTTGTAGCCTTTAGCAGAACATAAGAGAAGAGAATAAAACCAGAAGGAACATAGGTTTCTTCACAGATATACCATGTTAATTTGCATAAAATCAGATCTTAGGCATGTAAAGAAAATCAAAACCAAGCTCTGTAAGTATGCTGCATAAGTTTGTGTTTTCATTTCAGCTAGAAATGTTAAACTAACTTTAATATTTACTCAGGTATGTGACTCTTTTTCATACTTATTGTCCTTTTTCACATTTCATTTGTGTTCAATGTATAACAAATAATGTCTGATTGTAAATATTTTTGCTCAGTGCAAATATTTTTATGTTTGAATAGCAAGTAGCTACCTACTTAATTCCCTCATGTTTCTGTTATAATTTCATCCATGACTGAGTGTCTATCAAAATGTATTTCAGATCACTAGGAAAGTATCAAATAATACATTGATTTACACAGAAGATTGTTTAGCCCACAATGAGTACCAGATTGAGATTAATTAATCATGACAAAAATTTCATGCCCATATACTTTCAATGGGATTGTGTTTGTCCTAGTAAGACATAATCAGTGACGCTTTTGTTCTATTGAGAATCTTTTAGGGACAAATACCGCCATTAAAGCTTTATGCCTTTGGTACAGATTACTTTTACCGGAAACTTTTAGATGATTTGACTGTGAGGCTCCTTAACTTCTGTACCATTTTCCTTTTACCAAAGAAATATCACCAATCCTCCTGTTTCCTGGACAAAGGGTGGAAAAACCAAAACCAAACAGACCAAAAAAACCCCTACACTCTCTACTTATATTTTTTATTTTACTGTGGGAAATAGGAGGAATCAAACATACATTCTGCCCTAGATTCACAATTATTTTTCAGCAAGGACTTGGATTAGCCCTTGATAAAAATACAAGGATTTCTATTCTGAATATACTTGGATAAAGGGTAGCTTACAGATGTTGTGCTCCTAAAATAGAAGAGAGAACAAGCTATGACTTACAAGGTCCTAATTTCATTTCTGCTTTTCCCATTACTCTTGGGAGGAATTGCATTGCTTCATTTGATGACTTCTCAAAGAAGTGAAAGATTTCTTTTTTCTTCTAACCTGCATTACAGGTCGATAAATGGGGCAAATCTATTTTTTCACAGTAGTAGAGTGATAGGAGGATAATTACTTTTCTCCATACAACCATAACCAGGATCTCTGAGCATGATTATCCAATTTACATCACGAAGTCTCTGGGGAAGCAACCATCTTTCTGATGACTGGTTTATCCAATGCAACAGCTGTCCTTGTCTGTGACTGCAGCTCCTAACTGCTAATGGCACAGAAATTCTTGAAGTACAAAGAAGAAAAGAGCTTCCCTTCTGTTACCCATGAGACTAAGAGCTATCAGAGTGTCATCACTCAGACTGGCACCAACAGATCCACAGTTTTGCTCTCACACCACGTAAGGAAGGTACACTATAGCTTCCAGCTTGCAAACTTCCTGCTCAGAGCTCATGACTTTTTGCTTGGCCTGTACAATGCCAGACTCACCATTTTTTTTTTTCCTTTCAGGAATGGTCTTATGTTCATTTGCAAATGCTAAATATCTGTTTTTAAAATAAAGACATTTCAGTCGCTTACCTTGGTGCATGGAAGTTTCTACTGCTTGTCAGAAGTGCAGAGTTTAAAGCCCTTGGTTATTTTATCAGGAAATAAAGATTGGGCCTTTGTGAAAAACCTATGGACTCTCATTTATTTGATTTTTCCTGTGAATGTAGTCAAGGTGCAGCTGAAATGCAAGCTAATTTTACTGACATCTTTATAGTGCATACTGAAGCCAGCTAGTCATGTCTGTGTCTGATAAGAGAGAATCAAGCCCAGCTAGCCTTCTACTTTTTATTAATGCTGCTGATTTCATTTATCCCTAAGGTCCCTTTATGAAATTATTTAATAACAGTTGATCTTCATAAGGGAGATTTTTATTAAAACTCAATAGTTTGCCCCCTCCTTATGATCCTAATGGAGGCTGTGTACATGGACAACATTTATGAGAAAATATTCTAGAATTTTACTTCAAATACAGTCTCCTGAAAGAGAAAATATATAGAGAAGAAAAAATCCATTGTACATGCCTGCTAAAATAACAGAGATTGAATTATTATTTATTCCTCATAACTGCATTCAATATATGCAATAACCTGTGAGACAACTTTTTCTCACATTCATGATGAAAGCCTCCTTCTTTTTAAGTCAATAGGACTTTCACCTTTCAATTTAAGTTATCCAGTTTTCACCTTCAGATTGCTTTCTTTAAAAGGCAGCATTTTCTCTTAACCGCAGAGAAGGTCTTCCTTTCATTTTAATAACTTTACTCTGTAATTTGCAAAGATAACAGGAAGCAAATCACTCAGACAAAGAAGTATCTGAGTTTGGTAATCAGTTACCTATATAGCTGACTCATCAAGGACAATTGGCCAGCATCTTGGTATCTGTCAAAAGATGATACATAGAAGAAGAATATATTAAAATTCCCGTATCTGGAAACATATTTTCATCTTCTATGTCATCTCAATGAGGAAAATTTACATTTAGAAACACAAAATCACACGTTACCTCAGAAATTCTAAACTGGTGACATTTTATCCTTTCCACTTTTTTTTTTTTTAATTTATTTTTTTTTCCCTGAAGGCAGTACTCAGTGTCCATGAGGCTTTGATATACTCTGCCTAAAAGGCAATTGAATTGATGGCTTAGGGAGATAATATACAGAGAGATATTGCTTTGGAAATTCTAATTAGTCATCTATGAAATTTTCTGTTTATAAGAGGAAGTAAATAGAAGACAGGATCAGAAAAATGAGAAATAACAGTGTTGGTCAGATATTAATATAGTTAATATATATACAATATATTTTACTTAGAGAACAACTGAGCATCTTCCCTTTATTGGTAAAATGAAACATGCTCACAGTTTTTTACAGGAAAAACAAGAATGCATAAAATAATTCTGGGCAGGGTCTTTGGTTAAATCTCACTGTTCACTACCACATGGCATTGGTTAAAAATGTCAGTGAAGCAGTCTGGTTCAGCA
>NW_010314044.1:69887-76706 GCF_000700745.2 Antrostomus carolinensis
CCTGCAGTCAAGAGTATGATAACAGAAGTTAGCCTCTACTCAGTATCCTGATAAGCAAGATGGGGTTTTCAAACTTTTTTTTATTTGTAAGCACAAGTGCAGGATCACCTTGACCTATACCAATATTTAAATATTGGTATATTTATGTCCTATGAGGACAGGCTGAAAGAGTTGAGGCTGTTCAACCTGGAAAAGGGAAGGCTCTGGGGAGATCTTATAGCGGCCTTCCAATACCCAAAGGGGGCCTACAAGAAAGCTGGAGAAGGACTTTTCATAAGGGCAGTTAATGACAAAACAAGGGGAAATGGCTTTAAGCTGAAAGAGGGTAGGTTTAGATTAGATATTAGGAAGAAGTTCTTCACTGTGAGGGTGGTCAGACACTGGAACAGGTTGCCCAAGGAAGTTGTAGATGTCCCTTCCCTGGAGGTGTTTAAGGCCAGATTGGATGAGGCTTTGAGCAACCCGGTCTAGTGGAAGGTGTCCCTGCTGATGGCAGGGGAGTTGGAACTAGATGATCTTTAAGGTCCCTTCCAACCCAAACCATTCTATGATTCTATGATTAAATATCTACATCCAATTCAATGTGCTATAATTTTGTATTCTTAATAATTGTTTTCCATGGTTCCTGTTTTATTTATCCTTGATACTTCCCAGGAATAGAATAATCAATGAAAAATAATTGACAATTATGACATCCTACAAGTTGCAAGGCTGACCTGCAGATGTTAAGCAAATTTACCCTTAAACAACTACTTGTACTTTAGTAATTGTGATGTTTTACAAATTCTTACAAAATATTCAAATATATATTGGTTTAAGGTAGGGGTTTTATTCATGTAGCTTGAATCCTGAATACATAGCTTATTTTAAAGGTTAGGAAATAGCACAGTTCCCTTCATGTCTGGGCATGTGAGACAGTAGTCTGGAATATTTACAAAATATATGTGAGATATACTGGAAAGGTTATCAGAACCTCAGCTTGAAAAAAAAATGTGTTCAGAGAAGCAGTGCTTGCAGATAAAAATTACTTTTTAGTTTTCTTGAATGCCTTGTGAGCTGCAGTTTAGGGGGTAATCCAGAATTCTGAGCATTAGACACTGCAAAAATTATCACATATTTATTTCTATTGCTTTATAGTGATTGTGGGGTGGAGTATTATTAAATAGCTTCAGTTAAAATTTACTCTTCAAGACAAAAAAATTGTTTGAAGAAGTTTATTCAAGCCAAACTGTGAAAATTGTACATCACTCAGGAGATTAGGAATCAGAGTATATTTTATTAGATTAAACTATTAATTTACTGAGCTTCCTCACAGGGAAATATATGTGCTCATATTGAAAGTAAGCAGAAGTATTGAGAGCATAGCAAGAGTCAATAACTTCATAAAGAAATTCAGAAGACCAGTAGTGAATTCAAGAATACAAGTCCCATTCTTTGAATCCTAGGCTAGTACATTCTGTAATAGGTAATGACTAGAAACAGCTGCTATAGAAACCTTCAACATGATCCACACATCAAGTATGGACAGAGTCAATTCTAATTAAAAAAAAATAAAAATCAGCATGTTTATTTTGCTTTTAATGAAAGAATCCCTAGGTGACTTTTTCTGCAATATGGGAATATTTAATTCAATAGTAAACTAGTTTAAGAGGTTTTAAAATTTTGTCAAGAAAAGAAAATGTACTCTTTTAGTTTAATACAAATGGATTTTTTTTAATCTTTCTCTGCCTTTACCCCTTCCTGTTTAGTTACTATTCAGTAACTAAAATGAGGTATTTACTTGAAGCTACTATTTTTCAGTGTTACACATAAGACTGGTGCTTATCTGAATCTGAGAAATTTGTTTGCAAAATCAATAAAGTATGTGTAAATATTGCCACAATTTTAAGTAATAAATCTTCAGTACTTTAAATAATCATACATTTTTTAATTAAGAAAATTCAGTGTTTTGGAGAAATTCTGGGTGTGACTATTATATAATTTCTTAATAAATATCCTATTACATGTAAAGAGCACATTTTTTCTGTAAAATACAGATTAGCTAAAAAAAAAACATTCAACACTTTGCATATCTCCTCTGGGCATAAGTTGTAACATCTTTTACATTTTTATCTTACAGAATAGGATAATGCTGCAAAGCAGAATACATGGTTTGTAGATAAAATGATTATTCAAATACTAGATGTTTTAAAATATGATGATCTTAATAGCCAAATAGCAGAGTAATGAAGAACCTATTGACTGAAATGTAAATTTCTTCCTATGTTCTTTTTTTTAATACTTTTTTCAGTTTTACGCCATTCCCTAGTTTTGGCTACAGTCAAAATAAGGTCAAACATTTCTAATAGCAGCTGTACAAGAAATTTCTTCTTACATAGACATTTCCCTAGGGCACTGACTCTTTCCTATGTCCTCTAAAATAGGAGGTTTCCTGATTAAAGTAACACTTTAAATATTGAAGCATCTGGCAGTAGTACTGAAGATAATTTGTTATATTGTAAGGCCAAGAAATTGCTGAATGCCAACAAGTGTTCCCTATTTGGAATAAACCAAAAATATGAGTTCTCAAGGAACATTTTAACACTATTTCCTGTTTAACTTAGGGGGAAAAAAAATCTAGTACCCCCACCCTGAAGTGTAAGAGTGAGATCTTGTGGAAAGCCATAAATCATGATTCTTGATTCTTTCAACATACAGTAATTACTCTGTGATCCTGCATTTTATTTTTTGTTATATGCAGCTTTAATTAAAAGTTGTTGCTAGGACATGATTTTGTCTGAAAATTTCAGGCCATATGAAGTGTTTGTTGACTTTGAAACCCCTGTAAGAGTCTTTAAACACTGGATTTTTCCTGCATTAGGACACAGGATGGGAATCTGGGAAGACTTGGCTTTAACTGTATAATAAGTAAAACAGAGGTAAAAATTCCCTTCCTTTAACCTGTTCTAGCAAACATGCAGCTGTGGGCATTTCACAGATCTGACTGAGAACAGTTTCTGCAAATGATAGTTGTAAATTTCAGCAAACTCATCCATTTTACCTGGGGCCACATAAGCATTAGAACTGGCATAAGCAAGAGAACAGGAACGTGAGCTGGTATATTGTGGCTTGAAGTTTAAAACAATAATGAAAGTAATAGATCAGAGTTCTCTTCTGAGATGTTTTCAATACAATAAATATAAATTTGCAGTATCTCTAAAAATGATAACTGTATCAGAAGCTGTGCAACTCACATTTGTGAAATTGTAGCCCTTTGATATAGAACAGGGCTGAAATATGTTCATCAGACTCTTTTATAACCTTCTTCTTCTCTCTCTTTTTCTGAAAACTCTAAACTTTGACATATTCCTTATCACACTCACTGTCTTCCCATGCCAAGAAGATTTTATATAATGTCCCTAAAAAGGTGATACTCAAATGCAATCAGAGTGATCATGAATGTAAAGCTTGTAAAAAATGAAAATACACCTTTGAAACAGTTTGATGGTTCAGGGCATTTTGTTGGGTTTGGGTTGTTTTGTTTGTTTTGTTGGTTTCTTTTTGTTGTGTTTTTTTTGTTTGTTTGTTTGTTGTTTTTTTTTCTGTAGACTTGGCCATGCTTTGGTCTATCTCATTACATATTTTTGTTGTGTTAGTGTTCCTTGGGTAGTACTCAGTCCATTTAAAATGGTGGATATACCAGTTGCAACGCAAAAAAAGAAAACAAAATTTAAAAAGCCTTCCTGGTTCAAGTCACTGATATATTTTTTCTTTAACCCTACTCTACTCAATGTATTCTATCACCTATGCCATATAAAGCAGTAATCTTTGACCCATTAATGCAGGGACATAAAATGTCTTATTTCCTTAAGTTGATTGCTTTCATGTATTACTCCTATTTATTCTGTGTATCTTTGTTCTTCCTGGTAACCTAGGAATCACATTCAAATCCTCTTAGTCAGAACTGACACTTTTTTGTATGTGTGAGCTTCAGACCTTTCTTGAATACTGCCTAAGGCTGATAGGGCTGAAGGTTACCTTTGACATGGTTTCAAGGTCTGATTGCACATTGTGCCATAACCATTTTCTGAAGCATGCTGTGTATTTTGCACAGGGACTGCCTGGACAGTTGCGTTCAAGGGGATGATTGGCTCCTAAAAAAAGAAAAATTAAAAATCAAATAGGAAAGAGCAAAACTGAATGCCAGGAGCTAAGAAAATACTCAGATGCCAGGTGAAAGAAAAGGCAGATACAACCAAATCAGAACTAGATAATTATCCTGTTGAATTCAGTCTGGATTTGGTGATGAGGCTTAAGACAATAGGACCTGCAATTCTTAGAGTAGTTATTAAGTATTTATATATTTTTAAATGCATTGTTTTAATATCATGCCCTTTTAGTTACCATGTAGATTGCCTTCTACTGTTTTGGTTTTGGTTTTTTTTTTTAACTGATTAATTATCTAAAGCTTCAGTGCTTTTATATTACAGAAGCTGAGTGGTGAGAAAAATTGAATAATGCTATAAGTGCTCACTGAAAGGAGAGCTTACAGTCTGTGACAGAAGTATTGTGTTCTGTGGCTATCACTAAGCTGGATGTGAACTTGCATAGTGAAAGCCTTAGTGGTATGATTGACAGGCTCATGTATTTAGAATATAGTCTGATATGTAAAACCTAGCTTGACCCAAGAACAAAGAACCAATTGAAAACACATGAATACTATGTACTTTTAAAATAGCTTTCTTAAAGGAAGGCATAAATAAGTAACAATACATTATATATGCATATATTTTCATCTGCATTAACTTTTCGAAAGTCATGACTGTACTAGTTAGTGTTCAATTCGCTTGAGAGCTTTGCTTATTTTTTCTATTCTAATTGCATTGTGTTATTAATTGTAATTGTCTTTTTCTTTAAATGACCTGTGTTGAAATCCTCAAATCCTCTGATTTTTTTTTTTTTTTAATAAGTATATTCAAATTTAATTTGTTATAGTGGAAATCTAGGTTTCATGTAACCAAGTTTTAGATTTTTTATGAATGTGAAAACTAGAAAAGGTGTAGTATTTTTATGTATAGTTCTGAGCAGTAATATTTTGTTTTCTTAAGTGATTCTAGTCCTCATCTACCCAATTTTTTGGGCTCAGGTTTCACTTGTTTATCTCTCTGCCTATCTTCCATGCACAGATAAGTACATAACTTTTTACAAATACCATTATCATTATTGTGGAATAGATTGAAATAACATACATTTATTTCCTCATGGAGAGAAAAATTTTAAAGACTTTGACAGAAATAGAAGAGGAACAATGACCTGTTTCTGAAGAACAGTATCTGGTGCAGTGGGAATCATGACATTCCCCACTGGTATTAACAAGTAGTCTTGTTGATGAAAAACAGTTCTATATATTAGTCCTTGCATGGTTGACAGAAGATCAGTGCACTAACACATTGTAATCTCTCTAAAATGCATTCTAAACACGTTCTAAATTGTTCTGTATTTTTTGCCATAAACTATTTTCTCTTCTGAGTTTTGTTTTTTCCTACATAAACATAAAGTTGAAGGATCAAATTCTGCAATTTCAGTTTTGCCATGTAAGATACTTGGTGAAGCAGTAAGGATTTCAGTGTTAGCTTTAGAAGACAACTTTTTTATGGTCATGGAACAAACAAAAACTATGGCAGCCTTGTCTATACTAGGCTCTAGCTATTTGAAGCTGTGGTTCCTTAAGCATGAATAAGAACTTGAATACATGTTTATTCATTCATTAATGTCTTTGTGATCAAATTAAAGTGAATTGCATTTGAATATCTTGAAGAAATGCCCTTTTTAGAATCAATATATAATTAATTTATGTGTTAAACTGTCTTATTTAATTATTGTCTAATGTTTATTGATCGTTACTTACTTAGTGGAGATTATGTCCTAAAACCTAATCCCAGCCTCCAAATAGAACAGAAAAGACTAAATAATTACTAGTGAGAACACACGCTGCATAAACACAAAAGGAAAAGTTCGTTACTTGAGTCCTCTTCAGTGCTATCAATACTGACTGTGTTTGTTAGTATAGCTAAAATAACAAAAAGTGATATGACATATATGTTTCTTATAATTTCCATTCATTTAGTTAGAAGATGTAATTTATCCTTTTATCTTGCCCTGAAGAATATACTCGGTTGTATAAATGGGATGATGTGTTCACATAAATAGCCACATGAACTGATATGCTTGTTAGGTAAGAAGAGGGAAGAACTGGTCATATACTGTGTAGAACTAACCTCAGAAGAGTAATCTAATTGAAACCAGAGAGAATTGCCATGCTAAAGATACTTAATGGCACCTCAGCCTTTAAAATAAATGAGACCATTGGTGTGAATGAAGTATGGTTGAAGCCTGAGGTCTCACAACTGAAGTTAGGAAAAGACTACATGGAAGGGGTTTTGCATAAAGGGGAGACCTCACTGCCAGGACAAAGAGTTATAGGTGGGTCTGGGCCCTTAAATGGATGCTGTGTATGTAGAAAAGCTCTGAAACACATATTTTTATTTTTATTTTCTTTGTGGATATATATCTAAGGTTCCTCTGGAAAGTCTTTGTTTTCTTTATGGCTACCAAAGGGTTAAAGTGTAAACACTAGTAGCCCCATAAAAATAGAGATCTTGTTTCTTCCATTAACATTTTTATGCTACTAACATGACTGATGGACCATCACAATTCATAATAAAATCCTCCTTTATGGTTTTCAGCAACTTTATATCCTGGGGCTGACTGGAAAACAGTAAGGGTGTGAAATAAGCAGAAGCCATGTCTCAGCAGGCTCTGTTCACACTCAGCAAGGGA
>NW_010314044.1:76725-77875 GCF_000700745.2 Antrostomus carolinensis
TTCAGGGAATGCTGCAGAACATGAGCCTGATTCAGTTGAATCAACTTCTAGGAAAGGCCTGAAATCTCAGTGATTGTACTAGGAAAAGAGGAAAGACTGTGTTCATTGTAGAATTGTAGAAGTACTTACATTCAGTTGCTTCAGATCAAAGAAATCAAACGCTTTCCTTCTGGGGGGAAAAAAAAATAATTCTTCCCTTCTGCTTTTAATAATTGCTGTAAAAGAAATATATATATATATATGTATGTATATTTATTTATTTGTTTGTTTGTTTGTTTATTTATTTATTTTCCCCCTAAGGGCTAATAACTCTTAAAAGACACTGAGGCAGAAAGATTATAGGGCATAAATGACACAGTGAGAGATACTGGCTTTTATATAGGCTTATATATTTCTCTTGCAGCTATGGTGCAAACCACAAAAAAGAGAGAATGGAGAAAACGGGGATTATATAGTGAGATGATTACAAATATAGTGAGATGATTACAGAAAAAATATTTTAAGGTAGTAACTGAAAGAAATACTCCTGTCCAAACAATAACAACTTGGTCTAAAATGCACTAGAATTTTAAGATTGTATTCAGGTTTTGGTTTTGTTTGTTTTTTTAATGCTGAAAAATGTCAACAACTCCCTAAAAAGTTAATCAATGGGGAAAATAAACAAGGTTAATTAAAGATTGGTATCACAAAGAAATTGGAAGTGGCTGTCAGGCTTGGCCAGGCCCAAAAAATGTTTGGTATTGTAGATACAAAAATATACCAAAGGAGAACTGATGGAAAATATTGCCTGGGGGCCGCAGGGTCCAGGAGCATTGGGGGCTCCCCATGGGGCTCAGGGCAGGGCCTGGCAGCCAGGGCCCATCCCAGCCCCAGCCAGGAGCAGGGCAGCCGGGGGGCACCGGGGCAGCCCCCTCTCTGGGCATCGGGCACCTCCCTGGGGATGGGGACAGGCTGAGACATGGGTCCATGGGTAGTGCTGGCTCAGTGGGACCCGTGGCTCGGCACAGCAGAGCTATGGTGAGCTGGAGATGGGCCCTGCTGCTGCATCAATGGGGCAGGGGCTGATGGCCCCAGGGGGCTGACATGGGGTTCTGAGGCCTGATTTATTTCAAATCTCAGCTTATCAATATATAGTAGAGGTAATAAGGGG
>NW_010314044.1:77916-113138 GCF_000700745.2 Antrostomus carolinensis
GGCTCTGGGCAGGGTGAGGGGAGTCCCAAAGGGCTGGACAGGGACTGTCAGGGCTGGTGTTTCCCCCATGGGCCTGCCAAAGGCAAATTTCAATGTAAAACAGCAGAGTGACAAAGAGAGAAAAAACAAATTATGTTAATATGGAAAGAGTAAGATTACTTTAGTCCTCTTGTTGTCTCCAAGGCTGTTTTTATAGTCAGGTGTGTCAGAGCATATTACCAGATGATGTGTGTATAAAGATACATGTAAACATTTTCTTTTCAAAATGATAGGCTGAATAATCAAATAAATTGACACTTGATTCTGTAAGGTACTGAGCAGTTTGTTCTGATCCAGCAAAACCTTTCAATTCTACTTCAATCTCATTAATACCTCTGTTAATTTTAAAAGCCCTGGAAATTCATTGTTAGAAAAAGGAAAAAAAAAACAAAAAACAAACCAACAACAAAACAGAAAACTTAAACAGCCTCCAAACCCAAGGATGTAATTAAAGGAGATTCATTCGTCCAGTGGGGCACTTTAGTGTTTTGTAAAGACTTTTAAACCTGTGAGCGATTGCTGAGTATTTTATATGAAATATTTTTTGTTTATTGTGAAAGCATTATTATTTCTTTTCCTCACTTTTTCTTTTTAAGGTAGGTAGGAGGGTATTTTCTCTCCTTGTTTTTTGTGTTTGTTTTTTTTTTTCCAATTGGTGTTATCAGGAATAGGCCTAGTCCTACCTAATGTTTTTGAAAGATCACTCTATTAAAAGGATAGACAGCATATATGTATTATCATCATTATTTTATTGAACCATATTAATGTGAAATGTAAATTCTTTAATTAATTATTCTCTGATTCTCTGATTTAGAATATTTAGCTGGTTCGAGTCTCTCTAAACTAAAGGAGGAAACAGTCAGAAAAGGAAGGACTACCTCTCTAAACATCAAGTAGCACTAAATAGAATAGTATTTGTGTATTTTCAGTGCTTCAGAAGGTGAGAAGTTAGAGGAAAAACAGAAGCTGAAAAATAAACCTAGTAAGCAAAACATCAAATAATTACTAACACCACCACCCTCGAGCGAGCTTGAACTCACAACAGCTGTTTTCTGACTGTAAACAAGACAGACAGCTGTTGAGAAAGAACAGAAAGAAACAACCACCACAAAACCTAAAATTAATTGGAGGTTGAAGGAGTTGGGGGATGTCACCTCCTTACCTACCTGCTGCACTGAGATCCAATACAGGCAGGTTTTGGATAAGGATCTGAGGATCTAAATCTCTTGGGAAAACTTTAGAAACTAGGCAATGTCAGGACTATAACTAGCTTCTTTTGACCTACTGGTTGTGGTGGATAATAGTCTGGTGGTTACAGTACTCATTTCAGAAGAGTGAAGCTGGGATCCTAACCTGTACTGAACATTGTGAAAAATGTAACCAGTAATTCTATGCTCAGGTGGATTTGAATCTGACTTTTGCCCTTTTCTACTCTAAATTTCATCTTGCTTTTCTTTTTCTCTATTATTCCTGAAATATTACATTTTTAACCACACATTTTCTGAGGTTGATTAAAAGGAAGAGTAGAGGGATTCAATGTCTTGGTGGATAGGACACTTCTGGAAACCAGGTGTCTTTGCTTTGTCTGAAATCACCACTTTGTTTTACTTAATTTACTTGTCTTCAGAAGAGCACAGCTTAGCCTGAGGTTCTAGTAAATAACATTGCATGGTATTTCCCGTAACTTGGTGGTTAAGGCCCATATCTGACTTGGGTAGACTAGGTCACCTTTCTGTATCTATGGAAAGGGACAATGTTAGATACTGATTTGAAGAAAGCAGATTACACTTCTTGTCTTTGAAACTGAATTTCGACAAGAATTAATAGAAATTGATGGTTAAATAATTTGACTATGGAGTTACCAGACTACCTGCACAAAATTTTAATACTAAAGCATAAGAATGAAATGGAAAACAAATTCTTGAAGTCTTCTAATCCTAAGAGGATCTGGTAATTTATACTGTCCTACATGTTTCTAAAAATGGCAAAATATCTTTTTTTTTTCTTTTTTAAAGTGTTCCTATTTAGAATTTATTTATTTATTTACTTGAATGTTTAATGATGCTAACTGTACAAGCTTGGATTTATGGAGTTGGAATATTTTCTACATGAGGCAACAATAGCACCTCTTGAGGACTGAGGAGGTGAAGTCTAGTTGGGAACTCAGCTCATTAAGTAGACTTGGAACATCTGCAATTTAGATGTCTCTCTGTATGTGATGTGTCCTCTCCACATAGTAGAGGTAGGCAAAGTTTATCTCATAAGTTTTAGGCAATTAATTAGGAATAAAGTCTAAGAAGTGTTGCCTTCTCTGAAGTTTGTGCAAAGAATGTCTTCACAGCTCAGACAGATATAAAAGTCTGTATTTTTAGGTGAAACCTAACATATTCACAAATAATATCCCTCTGAGATATTCTGACATTCTTCTGAATGACCTTTTTTTCCTTGTTTTGGCAATTAAAAAAATAATTTCAAGATGTTGTAGTATCAGGAAAAGTTGAAGTTTTCTACTGATGGTGGAAACTGTTCACAAAATTTTCTGCTGAATCTAATCTAGTGTCTAGTTACAACACTCGTGATGTTTTTGAAGTTACTTTCACCTTATTTTGTGCGTGCTTTTTAATAATGGAAACTTTAATGATAATAGCATACCACAAGTTTGTTTATCCCTTTGCAGTCCTGTCATTCCTACATGAATTAATTTTGACAATATAATTATTTTAATTGCTTTAGTACAGTCAAATACATTTGATAAAAATTTGTTGTTACGTTTTATGTGTGTTAATTTAATGAGACATTTAAGAATAGATAGCTTACATGAAATCAACAGTACAAGGTGAGGTGTGCATAGCATCTTAAAATATGTAGTGAAAGAGAAATGCCTTTACTGTTGGTTGTGAAAAAAATACTTAGAATGCTTTAGAACCAGTGAAATTTCTAAAACAATGTCTATATTCCTGCTACATGTACAAATGTCTCCTTAGAGTAACTCTACTATCCTCTGAGTGCAAGAGAAAAAGCAAACAAAATCAAACCAGTGCACAAAGTTTCTGGCTATCTTTTTGATAGAAGATGGTGGTCTAAAAAGTGACCTTTCACAATCAGATAACAGCTTAAAAAAAAATTAATTGAAACTTGTTTGTCATTAATTCAATACTGTATCTCAGTTCTAATATTTTTTTTGTTTCCTGAAGGGTTTTTAAAAATTAATAGAAATGAAAAGAGTACCATTTAAAAAAAATAAAAATGAAAATATACCCTGACCTTTTAATCTGAAGGAATTTAAAAGCAGTTAAAATTACATCAACTGACTTTTAAGGAGAATAATGTTCTTACAGAATCTTTCTAAGAAATTGACAATTACAGTAGATAAATGTGATTATATTGAGAGAATAGTCAGAAAGCCTATTAAGAAAAAGGAAAGGATCTTTTTTCACATGCTAAATGGAATACAAAAATAATAACAAGGTTACAAAATACAGCTGTTGAAAAAGAGTAAATAACCCTTTTTTCAGCGCTGTCACTTTCAAGTAATGGCAACCAACAATTTGACTCAGCATTCAAGTAATTGTAACAACTATTTGCACTATGAAGGACTCCAAAAGACCTGAAATGCTTAGGGGATTACAGTTTGTGCATAATGGCATTCAAAACACAGGCTTGTCAACGGACACGATAGCTCTTTTCGGTTTCTTTGTACAGGGTAGCCAGCAAGACAAGGGTAAGGACTTCAGATGATTCAAAATCACCTGTTAAGGTGATGATTCTGAAAATAAATATTTTTGGGGGGGTACAGGAAGGAGGTACTATTACTTGTGCTATTTCCTGCACTAGTATTTCAGGCTAAAGTTATCTGTTGTTTGGGGGTTTTAGGGACTCTTTTGGTTTTGGTTGTGCTGTTTTTCCCCCTGTAACATGTTTTGCTGGATTTGAGAATATGAAATTTTGAGCAAAAAAACATTGGCCTCATGGAATGTTTGTTTTGTCTATGATGTGAACTGAGCCATGTCACTGCTTGACACTGCAGAGTATGTACAGGCATCAATTCTTCTGTTAGATTTTTGTTACGAGGTAATCTTATAACTCAGAGAATACCTTTTGCATTCTTTCTTTATATTGTATGTTTATTTTCTAGTGGAACTGTTTAGAGAACATGCTTGAATAAGAAATCTGGAAGTGTAGCTTTTCTTAACTTTTGGAGCTCTGTAAAGAAGGATTTGTTTTGATCTCATTAATCAGATAACTGTTCAACATAAAATGTAGAATCAAAACTTGCATTTACTTCTGGTGCATTTGGGGGCAGTATTGGAAAGTGTTGTTTTTCATTATCATGGTAAGTAATTTTTGTTCCTGGGAAATAATTTTTCATTTTCAAATAGAAAACAATCCAAAACAGCAAAATGTGCAAACATATTAAACAAACATTGTAAGTTATTTTAGAGCAAAGTTATCCTTTCTATGCTTGGCAATCTAGTAAACACTACTTAAATGAGATTCCCCAAAATATGGAATCTTATTATGCCACAGTTATCCAATATCCTCAGCCAGCCTTCTCAACTATATATTATTCCCTGAGCTGGTTGAAGGAATAGTGTTAACAAGTTGTGTAAACTTTGGAGGTAAAAATGACGTTATATGTGTGAAATACCAAATAGAAGTGTCATAATGACACACACACTGGTGTCTCTTACAATGCAAGTCACGCTGAGTGAAAGGAATCCTGACACAATTCCCAGAGGGGACAATGTGCGTAATATATAATGGGAACACTGCACCTCAATTCAGAAACATGGAGAAGACCTGACAGCACTAATAGCTTTGACAGCAGAAGATGTAGCTCCAGTGCATGGCATCTGACCTTTAAGAAAAAAAATCTGTCTCCCTAGTTATTAAATACAAAGAATAAAAAGCATTTGTTAGAATGGGGTGACTGAGTCACCGTTTCCTTCAGCGTGACTAAATCCAGGACAGAACAAGATACAAATATGTGCATATACTGGGTTTTCATTTTCTTCCTTACAAAGTGGCCAATTTACATCGTTACATGATGGACAGAATACTGAAAAAAATATTGTAAAGTTTCGTATACTTAGAAAACAACTAACTTAAATGAGTTTATTTTTTCACATGACTCCACTAACAGCTATGTCTTCTTCACATAATGGTCTTGTAGACAGTTGGGTTTATGGCAATAAAATCAATGAATAAGAGAGCTCTTTGTATGGCAGAGGAGAATATCTTCATTGTAACTGAAAGGTCCTGAAAAGATATCTAAGGTCAATAAGACAAATTAATAAAATTATGTATGTAAGAAATAATTTTCCTATTTTGTCATGAATGTGTAGCAACTTTCAGTTTTTGAGATGTTACATACATGACTTTCAGATGACATTAGATATTCTACTGTAAGCCACCTCAAAAGTGTTTTTTTGTGTGTGAGAAGTAGTTCAACTATTACATTCAATTGATGCATAAGATATTGAAGCAGCTCAAGAAAGGAGAAAGGAACAGAGAATCAAAGTGGAAAATAACACTTGAATAATACCATTTATTTCTCTGTCTGATGGCTTCAACAACCTGCATTCTGTATACAGCAGGTTGTACTTGCTGCTGTTGTTTCATTCATAAAATGAATAAATATCTTTCCTAGAGAAACATCTCTAAATCTTTTAGCTTGTCACTTGCTTTGTAATAATCATGTGAAGTTACTTTGACCATCTAATTCAAATTTTTAATTACTGAAGTTACTAAGACTGATTTATCTTCTAATGAATGGCCCAGCGGAGAAAAAGGTAGAGTTACTGGTGAAAATAACAACTTAGAGTCATGAAAAAGAGACATCATTTTGCCGTCCCACTGCTTGTTCTTAAAATCCAACGCAATATTTCAAATAAATAAAAGTAGAATCTATGGGATATAACAGTACTGAAATAATCTGAAATTTCTCTAACAGACCTAATTTTAGTTTTCACAGAAAATTTTGATTATTTGTTATCAAATACCTAGATACATAAAATAGTTTCTTCCAGAAAAGCTACTGTGATGCTGTCATGAGATTTTATATGCTTGATTTTTGATCCCATTTTCCTCAGTTGTTTTAATAGACTTCACCTACTATAGACTGAAGTCAGACTTTACCCATACAATGTCTTCTTTCTCCAAGTGGGAAGTTATTTTGAATTCTAGAACATACAGACTAAGACAACTGGCCTTTAAAAGAGAGTGAAGCTTGGACCACATTCATAAAAATTTGCTTTAAAAAAAACAAACATAAAAAATATAGTTTTGGCTGAAATTAACAACTGAAGTGGAATTTGGATTGATAAATCTCTATGTTTTTCTGTATGAAGATGGAAAATCACCTAGATTTATTGAAATGTATACATAGTTGCAAGGCAATTATTTTTGATCTATAAGATTCTTGGAGGTAAGTTATGTACATGATATTTATGAAGAAAGTGGGTGACATTCTGCATTTCCAGAACAGTAAGATTTACAGCTTCACTACTACTTAATTTGCTCAAAGTAGAAACAACATTGTTGTGCAAAGTATGTAATGCACTAAGATACTCTTGAGACAGTAAACAAATGGGAAAGAATTGAAAAAAAAAAAAAAAATCAGTGTACCCATCAGCTACTTATGTAATGGGCATATTAATGAGTTTTTGAATTTTCCTGATTTAGAAGGCTTCTTCATCTTTGTCTACAAATACAGGACATATGGTAGAGATAACCATCTGCACCATCAATCCTTGTCTGCAGGAATAACTTTAATCAACATTGTAATCTGCCTGATTTACAGGAGCTCAACCACTGCTTATAAAGGGTATGAGCACACTGAATGCGATGTCTCCATGAACAAACCTTTAAAGTTTGAATTCAAACTCTACTTTGCATCATTATTATATTTCTTCATATCATCCACCTGATTATGCTTGTGGCCTTCCCAATTTGTAGCAATACTCTAACAATACACCTCACTTACTTCCTTTGTTTTTACACCAAAATACCAGCAAGCCTTCTTATTGTCCTTAAAGGTTTTCAGTCAACACCTGTACAAGGAATGTCCTGTACCAACTGGACTAGGGAAAATAATATTTATTATTCACAACTATTTGTACTCTTACCTCTCTCTCTGCATTCTCTTTATCTCCTTGTTTTGCCTACATACAGTTGGCATGTGCACCTGGCTTTCACACAATATCAACAAGATCACAAGATAGTCCTGCTCTGGGCTTAAGCCCCACATACATTGTATAGGGCTAAAATCCTCTCCCTGAGCACTAATCCAGCAGTAATCTGGAGAGTCAGAGCTTGACAACTGGAAAATTTTTAATGAGTGAACGTTTAATTGCAGGGACAGGCCATTTTAAGGTGCTTTGGGAATTTTGGCTGTGGGTTAAATTGTCTGTGTCTATGTACCACTGTTTGTATAGCACAATACTCAAATAAATACACGTGGTTAAAAGTTATGTTTTTGTATGCAACTACTGTATGATGAAGGTACCTTCACTATATATGTGGAGCTTACAGGGTTTGCTATGTGTATTTTCAAAGTGGTTTAGTTGCACAGTTTTTGAAACTTTCATCTGTGTTGAAAAATAAAGATAAAAGATTGTAAGATGAAACTTGTCATTTATCTTCTGGGCTGTATAAAACTATATAGTAATGTAATAAGGAAATGTCAACATGTGTCTATATGTATTTCTGATACGCACAAGTTAGTCTCTTGATATTAATAGCTGTGAACTGTGCCTTTTTCATCACATATTATAGGTAGAAATCTCATAATATTTTGAATTTACATTTGAAATTTATATTCAAATTAGAAAGGAAAGAAGGACCCTGAAAGAAAAGAGAACAAAAATATGATATATCTTCTTCAGGTCTTGGCTGAGTTTTTGTTTTAAGCAATGACATATATAACTTCTTCAGTTATTATTTTACCACCTTTGAATCAATTAATATTTCACACATAGTGAAACTTCTTTTACATGAAAAAAAATTCATGTAAAGAAATAAAAATATTGAATCTTCTTTAATTAGGGAAAAGCTAAAAATCATTATAGCAGACAGTCTAGTGTTACTGGAAGACGGGAGAATTCAGGGCTAGATTCAAATAGCGCAATTTAGATGTCTTCACTATGAGTTTTTGAATATGAGTTAGGTCCAGTCAGTGAAGTCAAGGGAGCCATTCAACTCATTAAAGTAAATGCCTACATTTGGTTAACTGATATACTCAATTCCATTGGCTGCATTGTTTAGAGCTCTGTTGCTTACAGTGGGAGTGTAGACACCTATCTTAGATATTAACCTTGACCCTGAATACATGTGAATTTAGATTTTTATATGAAATGAATAAAGTACTGAACATATAAATACTGTATGATATTGCTGCAGTGAACAGATTCATGTTATTAATATTGAGGGACAGGATACTGGCCATTCTAAGGAGAGCATCAACTTAAATAACCGTTTTGGTCTGTGCAATAGCAGAGTAAAATAAATGTAAAGAGAATCACTGTGTGGTAAAGAAACTAAGTCCTGAGCCTTTTTCTTTCTCTCTGACCAGATCACTATTTTCCCAACAAAATGCAAAGATGCAGTCTAGACAGCAGGAAGATTCAGATATAATAAAGATTCAGGTAGCACCCATAAAT
Source organism: Antrostomus carolinensis (assembly GCF_000700745.2). NCBI lineage: Eukaryota > Metazoa > Chordata > Aves > Caprimulgiformes > Caprimulgidae > Antrostomus > Antrostomus carolinensis. The sequence goes on from NW_010314044.1 coordinate 86,616, forward strand.
GTTATAGATTGGCAGGATCTTAAGTAATATTTGACACCAAAATCATGTAGCAATAGCTTTCAGAAGTTCTCAAAATTGGTCTCTGCTCACAGCATCAGGGGTGATGTTATTTTATTTTTGATCCCATGTGATTATTTTTTAGGAATAATTTAGGAATGATAATTCTGTTTATTGGTCTATAAGTCCAGATCTTATTTATGGGAAAATGTACCAGCCACAGTGATGTGAATAAATCTATCTGTTTCACAGCTAAAAATGTTCATCAGTGGGTTTTAGGTACTTGAATTCCTATATAGAAATATAATCCAATGGATTAGACATCTGAGCTCCTTAGAACATTTTCTCTTTATTTCCTTCTCTGGCTCTAGTTAGTCTCCTTTGCTGTCTCATGCCTCTTGAATCCCTGTTTTTTCAGCTTGGTGTCAGTAGGAAAACAAATTTTGTAAGAAGGATTTTGCCTAGAATACTCTTTGACCTAATGTTTGGAACACTCCTCTGAAGTGCAGAAAATCTGATTTCAGTTTCTCTGTGGTTGAGCACAGCTGAGAATCAGAGAGAGAGATATTATCTTAGTTTTCTGACATCCATCTCAGCTTCCATTGATAACCTAAAGATGACTAAAGAGGTTCATTCAGTGAATTATAGAGGATGGATTAGAAGGATGGAATTCAGCCTATCTGGTAGAGGTACTGGGTCTGTCAAATTTTGCATAGCTTCTCCCAGAAACGTAATCTAGTTTAATGACTGACATTTTCTTGAAAATATCAGGAGAAATCCAATCTTTATAATACATTCACTTTGTATGCTAGTGACATCCCTCTCTATCTCCCTGGGTTTCGCTGTTTGGGTTTCTTTTCTTTTTTTTTTTTTTTTTAAAGATTATTATGAAGTCCACTTAATGTGAATATAGAGGTCCCATTATGTCATTTCACAATCCACATATTATTTGTTTTGCTTTGAAAAGGTTTATGACTCAAGTATTGCCATCAGGCTCTACCCCAGTTGACCCCTACACACTAGATTTATTTTCTGCATTATTACTGTATTACCTTGGCACCAGTATACTGGGCTTGTCTTTGGATTTTGCTTATGATATTGCAAAAAGAGCAATATTCTCTGCCAAATAAAACAGCTACATTGATGTAGCTGAAATATTACCCATTTACATCAGCAGATAATTTGGCCAAATTTTTAGCCATTTGTATCAGAAGATTTATTAAGGAATGAAAGGTTATTGCCCCTTTTACTTTATCAGAATGCTGAACTAAAGCTGCAATATACTTAATAATTATATTAGTCACTAATTTACCTACACAGAGTGTTGGTTTGATCCCTTGAATCCATGAAGAATACCTGCTGGCAATATTCAGCAAAATGGTATTACCTAATAGAGGGATTTCCCACCAGAATAGTTTCTCAGTGTTACTGTTCATCATCATGTACAGTCAGCTACTCTCTTGCTGCCATCTTTCACATAAAAGGAAATGTATATTCCTCCCCCTCAGAGACACCACTGCTCATCAACAAAGTCTTTATGAGATCTATAAATTCTTTATAAACATATGAGCAATTGCTAAGGATTTCTAGTTTATTAAAAAATGCTAGGAATTTTCTTGTATAAAATCTTATTAAATACGCTCATTGAAATAAGCTCCCCTTAAAATTAAAGTGGATGTATATTCAGTTGTAGAGAAAATGTTTCCTTAAAATAAAGACATTAAGAAGAATGAAGAAGAAACATTAAGAATAAAAACATTAAGAATTACGAAGAAATGTAATTCAACAAAAACAATTTACACCTCATTTTAGCACTTATATTCAATTTTTATTGCACAAAATTGATGAACTTTCAAGTATGGCTTTGGAGTTTGACTTGAGTACTTACTGTTCTGCTCAGCTTTTGGACAATGTACCTACTCACAACTTTCAATATTTAACTTTTGTGATTAATTGAGGAGAAAAAATGGCACAATGTATTACAATGATGAAATCATTTGGAAGCTAAAAATTGGCTCTTTCAGTCTAAAGGACTTTCTGGACTTTCTGTGCTGTGACATAAGAGAATTGCAGGATCAGAGTTACATCTAGCATTGATATTGTGCCCCCCACACACACACTTCTGGAAGATTTCTCATAAACAGATCTTCCTTTGCGTGTTCTATAGTGCATAAAATGCCTTCCTAAGCTTATCAAAGTATTCTGAGTGTCTAAGTCAAAAAAACTGTGTGTATTTTAAATAAAGATTGTGGGTAAAATCTTGACCTAACAAAAAAGAGTAACAAAATGTTTTCTTGAATTAAATAAAGCCTACTTAAAATCTGTTTAAGTTTACTATTATAATTACTATTGCTACTATTATTAATGCTATTAGTATTATTTGCCATGCAATATTTTGGTACTAGGTACACAGATTTCCATTTATAATCTCTGAAAATTGAGTCTGATTTCTTATAGATGCAAGATTCATGCATGATATATTCACACTATAAGCAGGAATACATAATGCTATTCCTCATAGTCACTAAACATAATGAAATTCAACTGATTTTCAAGGACTATCCCTTGCTGTAAATGCTATTTTTACATATTTTTAAATAAAATTTGCAAGTACAATTCTGTCCTTTATGTTTGCTTATGAACTTGATAAACTTTTCTGTATGTATTTTGTTCCATAATAATCCTGTGAGAGATTCTTCCTCTATAAGATTTATTTTCCAAAGACTAACTACTTTTTTTTATTCTGCTTTGTGTTTGTATCCTTCTATATAGCCTTTGACCCACAATATTCTTAGGGGTGACTGACAATATCATTTTTCATAGCTACTACAGAACTGATTTGGGAATCTTTTGAAAAACTGGAGAGGGCGTGATTTTTCCCTCTTCAATTTCACTAAGAAGAGATTGTTGTTGGTTTTGGTTTTGAGTTTGGTTGGGTTTTTGGGGTGGGTTTTTTTTTTTGTTTGTTTGTTTTCTGTGTTTGTTTTTTTTTCTTGTAATCCTAATATGTAGACTGAATATATGTTATGAAATATGAGTAAGCTTTGGTGGTTTCAGGGTTGATATTTGTGTTCCCTTTAGGTGGCACTTGACTTTAGGATTAATCATGTTTTCTTACTGTGGGACTTATAAGAGTGATACCTGTCCCTGTTAAAGAATTCACAGACACAGAGCAGTAGGCAGTCTCTCTCCTAATATCTTATTTTAGATAGGTAGTCATAGTCTAATGAAAGGAGGATAACAGAGGCACATAGAAAATGTGGTGGTCAGAGAAGTAATGGATTATAATCTATTTGAAGAGAAGGCATTCTTAGTAGGATAATCTCATGGAAAGAAATAGAAAATAGGCAGAGATGAAGGACAATAAGCTGAGGTGAATATGCTAAAGAAAGGACAACTACGAAAAATGAAAATTTAGAAGATTTAGAAAAATGTGGACAAAGAAATCTCCTTTAAAAACTGCTGATTATTTACAAGACCAAATTTGGCTTCTACATAACTGCTTCTATTAGTCTGATTTCTTTGTTGGCTTGTCTCTGCTGTCTTGTACTAAGCATAAGACTAAGGAGAAATGTGCCATTTAATGTCTTTACATCTGGAGACAAGTTCCTCCAGTAGTTTGCATCAAGAGAATGTCAAATGGGAGGAGAGTCTCTAGGCAGTGCAGCCTTTGGTTTGGTTGCTTGTGCTCTTACCAGTTTCAGCTAGTACTTGTCTGCAGTCTTTTTCTGTGTCTGCTCTGTCTTATTTGTTGACCTACACCGTGATTATCGCTCCTAAATAGCATAGGGAGGTTATGGAATAATATAACATGGAATGGTGAGGCAGCTACTGCGTGTTACCAAAACAAGCAAACAAACAAAATATTGATTTTCTGTTTTGATTCAAATTCTTTATCAATTTATTTTCAGTATTATAATAAATCTTTGCTCCTTAGTTGTTTCCAAAACATTGTTTCCAGTAAAATGACTCAGTGCTGCTTGCACATAACAGTACTTGAAAAAGTAACAAAGAACAAGGAGATACTGTTCTGAAAACACATTACAGAAAACAGAAGATAAAGATAAATCAGATGACAAAGAAGACAAAGGGAAAGATACCATTTGTTTATCTGTACTTACAACAGTAAGAGCTGTACTTTTTTTTCACTTATGGATGTTTTAATCACATTTAAGTTTTTCTCATTTTGTATTTTTTCTTCTCTGTTGAAAAGATATTCTATATTTCCTTGTAGAGTTACATATAATTCATTTTTGACAAGGAGCCAAGTCCACAGTAGAAGAGACTGAAAGACTTTGCTCTTTCTCTTACCTGTGTACATTTATTCAGACAAACATTCATAAATTCTGTACTTGACAGAAGTAAAACTGGAAGAAAAGCTATAAAGCAAATACAGTTTATCTTATGCAATGAAACATGTAGAAGTTGGATCTGAAGAACTGATTTTCTGATCAAATCTCTCTCACTAGCGAGTCTGATGGCATTTTATTCTTACCCAATTATAACTAAGTTGTTACCTGTATGAAGGTTCGGTCCCAGCAAAGAATACAAATGAGGCAAATAAGTTATATCAAACTAATCACATATAGCTGTCTAATCTCTTCTTCTCATAACAAAATTGTCTCATTCTGTCAATTGCAGTCTTTCAGAACCTACTAACAAACAGCATACTGAATTTTATCCTTAGTTTGATAGGGATCTTTTAATTCATCCTTTCCTATCAGAACATTGTATTGAGGGAATGGATTTGATCTCTTACGGTTTTTATCTCTGTTGAAAAATTTACAGCAACGTTTCAGTTTATGGAAATAATAAAAATGGAAAAGATGTTTTCATTTGTAATCTGCAATTAATATTTTACTATAAGTTAGCATTTTCCTTCAGTGTTTGGGTATGCAGCCACTGTAACATCTTTTGATAATATTTAGCTGTCAGAAATACTGTTTTACCAAAGCACGTTTTGTTGATGTTTCTGGGAATTTGAAAGAGCAATTGAACAACAGGAGACAAAGCCTATAGTTTATAGGAGGCTTTTTAAAATCTCCTGTGGAAAAGATGTTTTAGAAAGATAGTGTAAGAATTAAACAATATCTCTACCACCACAAGTTGTATGTTTATTTAATCATTGAAATAATCTAGGTTTGTCTAATAGCTTCACTGTAAGAGCCACAATACTAAAATGAATCAGAGGGCAATGGCATTGCTTTCTTTTCTGTGAAATAATAATTGAAATGTAGAAATAAAATGATCATGAGTCTTTATGAGGGATTAGGTAGCAAATAAAGTGAATATTGGAATAAGCATTTTTACCCAACAAAATAAGTTGAGCAAGAACAAAATTACTTCTGAACTTAAAGACCACTTATAGTGGAAATGGAATAAACATCCAAATATGTCATTATTGTTAAGTGTGTATATTATTCTTCTGTTGTGTCAGTTAGACTTGAAATAGAAATGTGGCTGATAATGATCTGTGTACATAGTATAAGTATTTGTCTAGCCTTGAGCACAGCAGATTTATTGGCAAACTCACTAAATCGTCTTGCGGTAAAATTTATTTCCAGGTTTAAAAAGCATGAACAATTTTTTTGACAAGTTTATATTCCCATCTTCATAAATGAGACAGCTTGTGTTGGTTTTAGAAGAGTAAATCTAAAGTGAAGGAAAAAAAAAAACAACAAAAAACCACCCTGCAACTGGAAAGAGATATTCCCACTCCAATCTCAGGGTAAATGTGACTGCGGAGGGAGCTATTTTGAAAGAGATACTGAAGAACACTTTATAACAAGAATCCAGTCAATCTTTGTGCAGGAATACTTGGCTTCTTGCTTCTTGGCAACTTAGATGATATAAAGGACCTCAGTTGTCCTCAAGATTTTTTTTTTTTACTTGTGCTTTCATTTTTTCTTTTCTCCTTTTTCCAAACGTCATATGCACACTCTAGAATTCCTGACTACACAATCATGATAAGAAAATGCTCTCTTTCTATAGCACTGATTATACTGCATGCCTCTCTACCACTGAGTTTGCTTGGGTAATAGGACAAAAATAAGAAAGGGTACATAATTCAAAACCTATTGATATAAATTATAAATGCCAATCCTTTAGCTGTACTGTCCAGTGCAGGATTATGTGAGAGCTCTGAAGATCCTGTATAAAACCTGTCTTACAAATTCTGCATTTATAACTGTGTAGACGCTCATAAAGCATTCATGTGTATGTAGCTGCTGTAGAATTTAGCATAGAACAAGCTACTATATTTGATTTAACTGTCCATTTCATAAATTCTGATATTGTGCTAGTAATCCCTTACTATTAACTTCAGCACAGAAGAACTAAAACAAAGGCTCCTAAATCCTAGCATACATAAAAAATGGGCAAAGTTGCCATTGGTCAGTTTCTATTGACTGAATGAAAGAAGAACCTAGATGGTAAGATTCAGCAAGGTCCTTAACCTTGGTAAAGTTAGATGAAAAGGGATCCTACTCTTAAACCTTCCCTGAAGTCTCTAAGTTTGATTAAGCTTCTTTAATACCTTAATATTTTCATTTGAGCTTAGGTACACATGTCATTTTCATTAAAACCTAGGTAAGTATTTTGAGGCCCACCGTAGAGAAGAGGATTCAGCTCTGTATTCTCTTTGCTTCTGCTGTGTATGTGTTCAGACTGCATGCATAAGAAAAGTCTCATAAGCAGAGCAGGACGGTGAAAATCTGAAAGGAAGACAACAATCTAAGACATAACATTTCCAATTTGATTTTAACTTTCTATTTTAAAAAAATATTCAAATTAAAACAGAAAAAACAACTTCACAAAATTACTGAGAACACATTAAATATGTATTGAAAGTTTGAACTCACTCATGTTTTTTGGTATTCAAGGCAAAAAATTACTTTTCCACCGCTAATGAGGCTTCAAACTAGCATTGATATTTTCATGTATAAAGTTTAGCTTTTTTCACTCCTATGTCTTCTGTATAGACATTTAACGTATTTAATACTCTACATAATGCCACAGAGCAGAGTCTGTTAAAGCTTTAATTTCAGATTTTAAAAGACTACTATTGTGCTAATTGTATGGTAATCCTTCACAGATAGGTAACTCCTGTAGTCCTTGTGCATAGTTCAGACTGCTAGTACTTATGGTCCTTAATTATTTTATTCAGAGTTTTAAATTAAACTGTTATTGATTTTAAGGAGGTTTATCCAGAATGAAAAGTGCTACATCTGTTATTACGGCTTTTTATCCAAACCTTCTTGAGTCAACAGGCATCTTCCTATGGACTTCCATGGATTTGGGTCTTATGCTGTTGAAAACAAAGAGTGCTCTTTCAGTTAAGCTTGAGAGAAAGGGGCTCACTTCCAAAGATTTGTAGACTTCATGCCTGAACTTGGATTTGTTCTCAAAAGAATATAAGCACCCAATGTTCAGTTTTGTTGTGTGTTACACAATTCTGTCTCACTGTCCTTTCTGTAATAGAAGGACGATTATACTTTCTTTCACCAATTGTTTGATTTACCTATCTGAAGCCTAAGGATGCCATTCAAAGGAGGTAAGTACTGATGTTAATGGCTAACTATTCAGATAGTGCTTAATCCTTTAAGAAATAAGATCTCTTTAAGTTTTTAATTGAATTCATAGAAAAGCTTTCCTAGATATTCTTAGTAATATTCAGAAACTTTTTATCCTTTTTTTTTTTTCCCCCTTTCATTCCTTTTTCTCAACTCTTTCTTTAAGGAACCTTAAAAGACAGTGGGGATAGAGGCATAAACAAGCATTTTACTTCATTAAATTAGTCTGCTTACTGCAAAATGTATTATTGAAATAACAAGGTTTTTTGGTTTGTTTGGGGTTTTTTTTAATTAAATAACAACAATCAAGCTGACTTCATACTAACCATATAACAGTAAAGAAATATTCCTAAAATAGCTGTGGTCTGATTCTTATCTCTACCACATATTATAGTGTCAGTGTACATATTATAGTGCCAGAACAAGCAAAACATAGCTTTGAAAGCTGAGTAGAACACACAAATATGGGTATGGAACCTGTTTTGAGATATGAAAAGAAATTTAAAAAAAATATATAAACATAAGAATCAAAATTATACATAAAAAATGTATAATTATGCCTCGATTATACATAAACAAATAACCTGCAGTATTACAATTTGACATAAATGTTATAATTTCAAAGCAGTAACATTAAATTCTTTAGCTGAGGATCATAAATCCATCTGATCATATGCTAGAAAGATTCAAAACTGATCTTCATGGTTGTATAACTTGACTATAAATCAGGAATTATCTTTTGTTTTGGGCTGTTATGACATTCATTTTCTGTATTATTTATTTCATTGGAAGAAGCAATATTTTTTGTATGCTATCAGAAAAAATAAGAAGACAAACAGAACGTATAAAAGTATAGATGAGGTGAGTGGGAAAGATGATCAAAAGCAGAATTCAGTATACCATAAATATTTTTTGTTATCTTGTTCTCTGGTTTCCCAATGGCCAATTTTTTCTTGTTAGAAAGTTCTGGTCTGTTTTCATTAAAATTTATTTGCTTCAAATACAGTTCACTAGCAAATCAAGGACAGAATGACTGTTTGGGAGAGTCACTTAACAGGGCAGTTAAAACACACATATCAAGATATCATTTTTCTTGGGGGTGAAAGAAGTGGGAAGATTACATAAAGGACACAGTTTAAAATCCTTGCTCAGCCTAATTTGGAGAAGAAAGAAACTTGAGACTACGCTTTCCCACATGAGTACCCCTATCAGTCCTAACATAAAATTACATGAAAGAAATCCTATGTGCATGAACTGAACTGTATTCAAAAACGTCTAGAGAAACTCCTGAAGCAGCAATGGTCATTCTAGCTTGAGATGAAAACTGTTTCTCAGTTTATTGTATGGCTTCCCTAACAGAAGTAGGCAGCACTGTTTACATTGAAGTCTGTAAGCACAAAACTCTCCCTAATATTTTTTCTTCCTTTATCACTGCTGACAATTGGGAAAGTGCATATTTTTCAATTACTATGCAGTTATTGCTAATCACCAACCTTTCATGGGAATAACTAGGAAGAAAAAGAGAGAGAAATGTAAAAAAGGACACATGGAAACCAATAAAAGGTGTCCAGTGACAGTACATATTGCCTTAAAGCTCAGTATGTAGTATTCCACTTATTCTTGCCTTCTATATTGTTTTTAGACCAACAAGGACTAAATTTACATCATAATAGTTAAAATTCTAAATTATGTGTACTATGTGATGTTTTGCTACTGCTGTGGATGAGAGGAAGTTCTTACAGGTTCTTCCCTTTGTCCATAACTCTTAGATCTGAAATGTTAATAATTTATAGCTGTTACACATTCATATGTTGTAGTTTTCTGGGTTTTTTTCCTTTAGAATTCTGAGGAATATAGTCCTTATCTGTAGCAAATCTGTAGAAATCCCTCAATGTGTTGTTAATAATATTTCTACATGATTTATTTATACTATTATTTCTCTTTCTCAGTGTTCTCTTCCAAATTGTTGCTTTATTGACTCTCCTCTATCTAGACCTTATATAAGATATTATATATCTTACTATATTCTGCTTCATTATCTCATGATTCTAATATTTCTTCTAAACATTTGTCTAATACTAACTTAGTCTTTTTTATAAAGTTTCAAGTTTGGATCATTTCCTTAGCAATGTTTTTCATTCTTTAACTCCTATGGTCTCATACCATGATCATTACTTACCTATGAAACTTTTTGTACTGGCAAAGTTTACTGTGAAAGGAGTGTTGTGCTATGGTGCTTCTCCTGAGGTCTGATAGATTTGGTTACTGCTGGAGGAGACATGCTTCTTAATTCTGCCTTCTTGTTTGATAAACAGCCTACCATTTGAGGGAGTTGTTCCTCCTGTAACATAGATGTGATTGCAAGTGGAGAAGACAATTTCACATCATTTAGCTTTAGACGAATAAGGGAAATAAGTAACAGAAAAACCTCTTCTCTTGTGGAAAGTACATCACAGTCTGGCATTTTTAGATAAGCCTAGTTTACTGGCAGATAGTAAACACTAAATTTACAGCTACTGGATTTTGCATTTGGGAGATGGTTCCTACAGGATATGCAGTCTGATTTTGCAAACAGTAAGGAATGTGAGTGGGTTCATTGATTTCAGAAGACCTGATTATGTGTGCAAAGCTATCCTTGTCCATAAGTATTTGTAAGACTGGGATTTAACCAAGTTTTCTGCCTTAAAACAAAAATGAATTAAAACCCAAACCAAACAAAAACCCAAACCAAACCAAACCAAAGACCTGTTATCATAGGTTTGTTAGGCTATAAATGTTAGGGTAATTCTTAATTTCCACATTTTAGTTAACTTCACACAGGAGGCCTATTAAGTCACCAGTGAATCTGTTGTTTATTTTGGTCTCTGTTTTAATTTAACTTCTTTGCATTCTCATGGCAGTGTCCTCTTTACAAACATTGTGAGGCATTTAATAAGTAGGGAAATGCATGTAAATTCCATTATGAACTGCTCAGCTTAAAGATACAACAGCTTAGTCTGTGCTGTTGTCTTAAAATTAAATAGTCAGATACTGAAAATGCTGGTTAAAAATTCATTCTTTCTTCTCTGTTGTTCATGAAAAGCTGACATCTCTCAGAGATTCCGAGAGAACTACAATTTCTTAGGTAACTGTTGGTTTGATGCCATAGTGGAAAGCAGATGAACTGCCATCTAAACAAACTGTGCAGGACAAGATGAAGGGACAAATTGTTCCCTCATTTTTGCATAGGTGATTAGAAGTTACCACATGAAAATCATTCTTTTATCATAGAGTAACAGCAATACACCTTCACAACATTGCGATCACTTGCCTCCATTTATGATGTGCAATTCAGGAAGCTGAACTGAAGCCATCCCAGTGCCTGACCTCTAATATAATTAATAGTATAAGAGAAGAAAAACATAGCTACAAAATAAAGTAATTGCATATTAATAGAAAAATTACATAGAAATAAGAACTGTTCCTTCCTTGTAAGAAAAGGAGATTCCACCAATCTACAAAATTGAAATACTTAATCAAAGGGTCAGATCTGATGAGTAACTTATGCTAGCACTTTGCTTAGTGCTGCCAGTTTAATTCTCATTCTATAAGGATGTTATATTCCCCAGTAGCTACTACTAGTGGGTTCATTGTTAGCTATACAGTTCCGTTGGAGCTTAGTAGGAGCTTAATAAGTCATTTTTAATGAGTATGCAGAATTTTAAAATAAGTAATCTCTTGGTCCTAGATTAGAACATGAACTTCAGTTACCTTCTTTATTGGCAGACAGAAATGTAATCTGTGTCCATTGAAACTGTAATAATACAGCCATACAGCATCTACAAAGTTGCCTTTCAGTAGGCAAAGGTATGTTTTGTGAAATAATTCCTCATTAAATTTTAAGCTACTAAATCTACTTCTTATTCAGGTTGTATCAACATCATGCACTGACCATTATATTAACGTATCAGAATTCCTTGCTCTTTTTAAAAAAACTTTAATGATCTGTGTTTAATTTGAATTTGTCTCACCTTAGCTTATAGCCTTTTTGTTGTACTATTTATTACTTTTCCTTGCTAAATAGATGAGGTTTTTTTTGATCAGAAGGATATTTTTACATTGCAATTAACTCACGTCTCAATCTTCTTTTTACAAAACCTCAGCAGACTTGGGCTCCAAAGTCCTAAGAATAGGATTACATTTATTAAATGTGTATGCCTCAAATGTAGTAGGTATTTATTAATATTGACATTAAAGGGAGACCTAGAGGTCTAACTCAGCTATCTACACTGACAATATTTGAATGTAGGAGAGATGAATCCTATTTGGTTTTTCTCTATCTTTTTCCTGATTTGCTTCATTTTTGGCTTATCCCTCGTTTGCACTCGTAATCTTTTAAAACAAAAGCCTCAGAATGGTTTGTAATATTCTTGGTAGTGATGAAGTCATCCCCCTTTTCTAACAAACTTGTTCCTCCTTATATATCTAAAGATAGCATCAGTCTGCCACACTGGAGTCTTCTCTACACTTGCTCTAAAAAAACCCCAGACCCCTACAGCTTATCATTGATTTATAGGGTACTGCTCATTGCTCCTCTCACAGTCACATATGTTCTCTAGCTATGTCTTCCATTCCTTGTTCCTGTGTAAATCTGTTAAGTATTTCTCTATTTCATTTTTCATTCACACATTATGCTCTGGTATTAGACAACACAGATAAATATATCCATGCACTGATGATACATCTCTGCAGCTCTTTCTCAGGAGGCAACTAATGCCCTGAAAAATCTTCGGGGGGAAAAAAAAAAAACAAACTAACAAAACCCCCAAAAACCTATGAATGGGCTCAATGACCCACTTACAAAAATATTTGGTGACCTGCCATGAAATAGTCAGAGAATGAAAAAAAGCACCATAAAAATTCTGCATCCTGTTGGGAGCTCTGATGTCTTCAGTAAGAATATTGGTACAAAGACTTATTGTTGCAAACAGACAAATAGTGCTTGTGAGTCATTGCTTTGATCCCAAAGTAGCACGCAAGCCAAATTGTCTCTTTACATAATGCAACAAATTCAGCAAATTATGACAAACAACTCACCAACTCATATAAAAGAACACTCACAGTATCCAGTCTGCTTTAAAAGTTCCAGTAATTTTTAGGCAAATACCCATTGCCACTAGCTATTTTACCACCACTCATGTATCCTGTATACATTTGCAATACAAAAGCAAAGCCCTCTATATCTTAGAGACATGAGGATCTAAAATGAGGGGCTTTCTAAAAGTACTCAGCAAGTTCATTTTCTTTAAATATTCTACAGTAAGCAGTGCTGGAAATTATTTCTAGAGCAATTATTTTAAATGTTTGTAGAGATATTTATTTGGCAGCTCTGCCTTTAAGTTACTTGCACTTGATTAGATGCTCAACTAGGGCACTATCTCCATAGATCTTTCAGATGACTGATTCCCCAGTTAGGGTCTATTCTACAAAAAATAAAGTGTTTAGGTTAGCAGTTTAGTCTATGGAGAAAGATAGGCAGCTCTGAAGACTTTAAGAAAAACTGACTTTTTATAATAAAGATTTCTCCTAAATTAAGACAAATCAACCACCACTGGGAGCCTGCCCCTTAGGAACCAGTCTGACTTTCATTCAGGAGCAGGCAGTGTAACGACTAAATCTCATCTTACTCTGGTAGTATTCACCCAAGATATGGAAAACCTAGTTTACAGACTTACTCTGCCCTGAAGTAGATGATAGGGATGATAGACTAATCTTTCTGGTAAAGTGGGTAGCTATTCCGACAGGCTTGAAAAATCATGAGGTGATAAGATGGAGAGGCAGAAGAAAACTGTGTGCATGAACGATAAAAACATTTAGAAAAGGAAAGATGGTGATATCTGAGTATTTTTTTTTTTATTTAATTTGTATAACTGTTTAAATTCCCTTGTGAAAAACAAACAAACAAACAAACAAAAGCAAAACAACCACAGTCCAGACAGTAGGTTCTGCAGCCTTCTCCCACTTTACCAATTTCTTCTTCTTTCATTTCCTTTTCTGGTGATAAATACCACTCAAAGTATTGAAGTGTTTAATAAAAGCCATTTTTTTTAGTTGTTAATAAACACTAAGTACACACACACACACATATATATTTATAGATATATATGTATATAAAAATTCCATTGGAGACCAGTATGTACAGAAAACATACACGGGGCTAAAAAACTACAGTTCAAATTAAAAAAAAAACACCCCCCCCAAAAAAAAAACAAAACCAAAAAACAAGAAAGGGAATTACAATTTCTGCATAATAACAGTAAGAAGTTATGCAGTTCTGCAAACACATATTTGAAATAATGTATTTTTCTATTATTTTTCATTTTATGATGACCATTTTGAATGTGACTTATAGGAATGGTATTTCTTTACAATTGTCCCATGATGTAAGTTAGAAAATACAACTTAATATAATCTTGTGGGTTTTTCAATAAAGACATTTGGCATCATATTTACATCCAAATAAAACTAGAGCAGTAAATAAAGCTAGGAATGCTGAATGCCATAGCTTACCCTCGTCTTCATGCAAGCAATCTAGTGAATGGACACAATAATCCATTTACAAAATTAATTGGTGAAATGCTTTGAATGTAAAAGAAAGACCATAAAATCCTGCTAGAGTTGTAGGTATCTTCAGTAAGAATGTTGTTGTTGTCACAATATATAAAGCAATGGTAACAAAAAAGGGCAAAGAAGAATAAAGAAAACAGTAGAATAAAGAAAAGTAATTTTTATCTGTGGTTGCTTTGTTTGTTCATGTGTATCAGATATATAAAGTAGCCTTCTTTCTATAGATAAATAATCATTTTAATAGACACATACTGCAAAAGAAATAAATTACTAGTTTAACCTTCTGTTAAATATAAAGAGAAGCAAAAATATGTATTTCTAATAGGTCAACAAGAATTAGATTTACTAAAAACTTTAAACAAAGTACAGCATAAATATGAAAATGTCCTTTAATTTTGTCTCTAGTAGCATAACATTAAGAGACTTCTGTACAAAGTTAACCTCACTTTTGCTTCTCTTAATTGGGAAGTATAATTTCATTCCTATCAATGCTGTACGTAGACCAGAAATAGCTATTTTTGGGGATCCTAATATGAAAACAAATTCACAACTTTTTTATTATTATTAATACATAACACTTTATTGTCAGTATTCTTTAAAAGCAAGATAGACTGGAAGAAAATATTCTATGTAGTCATTTGTAGATACTCTTCCTGCTGCTGAGCAATAATCTAGGGATAGATAACACGCAATTAAAGTACTTTTAGTATGCTTAATGGTAAATTTTTTTGTTAACTTTCAGAGGACTGAGCATCTCTTAATTTTAGGATTATGTTCTTCAGTTTATGACAATAGGGAGAAATATGAGGATGCTTTAATTTTGTGCAAGCACTTTTCCTCTCTTTTCTCTAAGCTTATGAATTCCTATAATCAAAGGATAGGAGCTGCCATCATCTGTGACTTTCGGTAGAAACCAGCACAAAGAGCTTAGCCAAAAGCGCAGAATGTGAACTCCTAGTCTTCAGAACTGGTTTCTAAGGAAATAATTATTTTTGTTACATCATTTAGTTGAAAATAACAGATAGAAAATTCTAATTTTTAAAATACTATTTTGAAATATTAAAAATATGAATACTGAACAGTTCCTAACCCTTTGTTTCCTCTCCAAAATAACATCTGTTTCATAACCAGAAGAGTTCAGGATGGAAACAACAAAGTCCATTGTACTCAACATTTACATTTCATAAAATTAGCTGTATATGTGCAAATCCAGAAGCAATTTCAACTTTTCCGTATATTTAATACATCTTTTTAGGACATTTTGTCTTAATCTTTTACTATCTTAAAGAATCTGAAGGCATCAGAATGGTTCCAGGAAATTAATATTTTTGGGTTTATAACCAAATTTAATCAAAACTTTTCAGGCTTCTCAGATACTTTTTCTGCTATGGAGAATAATTTCAGAAGGTTTGACTTCATCTCACCTGGGTAACCAACTTAACGACTGGAAATGGTCATACTACCTTTTATGAAATACTTCCTTATTTTCTTTTGCTCTTTCTTCATGATTTATGTCTGGTACTCTTGGTTGATAATCATCGTATTCTTACAACTATTTTGCTAGATTTTGAGACCTACAACCTCTTATTTTTGTAGACAATCTGAGTTACCTTCAACACATTGATGATCATTTGGAGTAGAAATTAGTAAAGACTCACATCAGGTGTGGGTTTATCAAGAGCATTTGCTGCTTTGATGCATGCCAGTTAATGCTAGAAGGAGAGTTGGACAGATTCTGCAGGAATAAGATTAATGTGGGAGATTTTGATAGCGTGTTTCATTTTTTGTAAAAGCAGTGGTAGTACAAATTAGGGTGTGAAATACTGCAGATTTCAGAAGCATGTTAATTGCTGTCACAACCTTGCCTAGCCCTGACAGGCAGCAGCAGTCTTTCCAGCCATCCCTCTGATCTGTGCTGCTTCCCAAGAGGAATCTCTGTAATTTCCATCTTCCTAGTTTCTTTAGAGAGCAGGAAGTGATCACCTCCTTCCCTGCTTTTTCAACACCACTTTACTGGATTGTGAGTACCTTCTGTGGGCACTCCTCTTGCTTGCCCCTGGTGGCACCTATTAGGAGATGCTGAGGTTGCACTTGTTCGGCCCTTAGAGATTAGTCTCATTAAACTCCTTCCCTTGTCAGCATGAAGAGCAATTCCTTCAGTGGAAGTTCCTAGCAAGAGTGCAATTCACTGTTTTAATTTGCCCTCTTGAAAAGGTGTCTTCCCCCCCCCCATAACGATACAAGATATTATTAATATTAACCTTCCTTTGCAAAAAATTGCCCCTGTGAGTAGGATCCTCTTACCATTCGTATCTTTGTCTGGGAAGCCACATTCTCAGTACTGTTGTGAATATTTTATAGCAACAGATCAAGGATTTGTGTTATTCTGGTTTTAAAATGTGTTATTTTGAGTACAACAGCAGTGTGCATTGGAGAGATGAGGGGGAGGATATCCCCAAAAGACACTTCTGAGAGTAGGGGATTGTTACTGCATGATTTCCAGTGGTCTCTCAGAAATCATCAAAACTGAATCCATTCTGAAGAAAAAATGAAGATCCGGAGCATAACTTGGAGATATTTAGGAACGCCAGAATGTGTTCTAAAGCCAGTTCTAGTTCAGTTTCTTAATTCAAGTATTTCTAGCTTTCTCACATGGTATTAAAAACACTACATGGATATGTAAACATAAACAGTGTAATAACTAAAACCACCAGGCTGAAGAAAGTAAGTTTATCCTAAGATTAATTAAAAGAAAGATTTTTAAAACTAGAGAATAATAATTCAATATTGTTAGCCTTTATAATGATAATAGTGCTATTATTATCATTATAAAGTTATGATTTGGAGAAATAAGCACAGAAAAAAGCACTAAAACCCAAAACCAACTAATAATATATTAGTGGGGAAAATCGCACATTACCTGGAAGATTAAATTAAGCAAATCTAATTGTCATTTCCTTTTCTAAATTATGAATGTAATAATTTAAAATCTAATTTCTCCCTAAGGCTCACAGTAATTCGATAAGGAAGCTATTATATACCACTTAAGAGAAGGAAGTTTATGTGATGCCTATGAGATGATGGCTACTGTAGAATGAACTCAGCTACTAGCAGATGACTTTTATATTAAAATGTTCAAAATTTACATGTTAGGTCTTTCATGTTAATTTTAACAATAAGCTTTACCTCACTTGTTGTTACAACTTTAATAAGGACAAAAAAATCAAAGAAAAAGCACCAAAGATATGAATAATTAGATAAAAAGACAAAAATACTGCCAGATAAGTAAAAAGTGAACAGTGAGTAGGACAATCTCCCATCAGCACCATGTGTCATAGAATAGTTGACTTAACAAGTCCCTTTCTCCCTGTAATTTATTTTTATGGCTATAATGTTACTTATATATTATGTTTTTATGATTACATATTTGTGATTTATGCTTATATATAGTATGATTGAGAACAAGCCTAACTGAATGCCATGTAAAATTTTCAAAGCAATACTCAATTTAAAACTAAGAACTGCAAAGTTGAATGAGGAGTATGTATAGCTTCTAAATAATCAAATTTTGGTCAAGACTGGTACAAAGTAGCATAAATGTTTCATCTGTTATTATAATGTGGTAGGGCAAGGCTGATTATGACTTTCCAAATTTATTCAGAGCTTTATAGAAAACTTATGAAATAATGTGTTAAAACAAAGAAGCGACTCAGTGTTTTCATTGATTTGAGCAAAATATATTTTTTATCTTAAAATCTTTCTTTTCTTTTTTTTTTTCACATTGAAGAAATTCCTCAGATTACCAAAAAAGCCCACCTTGTTTATAACTTCATTTTATGAAAGTTTGGCAGACTTCATCGTTATAGATATTTAGCTTGATGTTTCTCTAGGAATGCTCTAACTTAGAATTGTCAAAGTATAGTTCAAAATTTTAGGATCTCTGTGTGTAAATGATTGGATTATTGAGACTATGGAAGTGATAAGAAAGGGTTTATACTTGGTTTTTTCATTTTAAGAGCAGTAATCGTGGTGCATAATTGTTCTACTGTTGTGGTAAAGTCCTCCTTTGAAACAGTAATTTAGAATATTCCGTGTCTTTGAATGTGCAGCAGAATTGATTCAGTTCACTTTGTTAGAACTGTGAATGCTGAGGCACATTATTTAAATCCATTTATTTCTCACAAGGGATTCATGATGTGCAAAACCAATCTGAGACAATCTATTTTAATATATTCTGTGAACTTTAGTGTCAAAGACTTAGAAAAGATAGTTTTTTCAAAAACTTCTTTTAAAAAAAGAGAATGTAAATTTGCATATAACACTTTGTCCTATCAGCAGAAGTCACCAAAAAAAAAAAAAAAAAGTATATTACTAGGTGTTCCAGAAATCTGTTCATGTAGTTCCTGAAATATTACCTTATCTTATTCAAGTCTTCTAAGGCTCTATTTTAAATAGTAGATGGAGACAGAAGTGCATGAACACTTTTATCTTTCTAAAAACTTCATGTTAGCCATTTATGAAGCTGCTTAGTAGACCACTTAGCACAGGCTACATGTGCAAGATGTGAGGGATGGGAGACACATTGGCAACGTTGCTCTTATTTGTGGCTTCTGGCTTTGGGGTGGTTCCTGAGGGCCCTGTAAATCAGCAAAAGAAAGAGGTTTAAGCTTTATCACAGCCTACTTAGCCCACCTATATCTGCAGGGTCATAGGGTCTAACTTTGGGATACAGACACCCAAGACATCCTTACATGCTAACCAGACTTGTGGTGAAAAAGATTAAGTACAGCCACATCTGGTCCTTCTCAACACTTCTGTTTTGATAAATTCAGCAACACAACTCCTAACCTTTGCAATCTTGTTTGCCAGTTAGCTTTGATTAAACATAACGTAAGTTTAACCATTTATTGAGCATGTTAAGTAAGAACAAAAACTAGAGCAGTAGAAGATATTTTATTTTTCTTCAAGCCTTTCTTAAAAACTGATGCGAAAGGAAATTTGATATTGACATATGCCAATATACCCTGGTGTAAAAAAATGATACATGTTCTATGTATTTTGCTGCTTTAATACATCATGGTTTTGTTTAAGTGGGATATCTTGCCTGCATCCACTTAAACAAGGTTCTTCAGTAGGCATTTTAGATTTTGCATAGGAAATTTCATTTTAAGCAAGCATTTAGTACAAAAAAACTAGTGGATCAAGTAAAAAAACGTGAATCATTTACTCTGTTTGAAAAGCATTTGTACTATGCCTTTCTGAAAGGTGTCTGCATAGTGCAATTATTAATCATTTTTAGAAGATACAGAGAGAGACTGTAGCATAAAGAGAGTTTTAATAATAGTCACACTTTTCAACTTTATTTTTGGCTCCCAGAAATTTTATTAAAGGTTTTGTCAGTGATTAGTCACTGTCAGACTAGCAAGTGGTAAGGTTCATTTCTCCCCAGTTCCTTTCCTTAGTGCTTTGTCAAGGAGCTGAGCATTTTTCAGTTTACTAAGGATATTATGAATTCCAGTCAAATATTAACAACAGAGCTGATTTGTCTAATTTCTCAGAAAATCCTACTGCATGTTAAGTGAGCTTTCAGAACAGCATGCTACTTAGTTATAGGTTATTGACACCATATTTCATAATGGTATGCACCACAAATAAACAAGGCAAGGGCATTATCAGTTTTTTTCAATAGAGTCAAAATGTAGGTAGCTTCTCAGAACAATCATTTATTAAGATAAAAATAGTGCAACACTCCTGCACATTTTTGAAAATTCACATTAATTTAGAAATATACACTTACAGTCTGATGATTTAAAAATCCACCACACCACATCAGGAAAAGCTCAACACTTATGTAAGCCTAAAAATAGCATTATTTATGATGCAAAATAAATGTTTATGAATTTTGTTTCCTTATTAGTAGAAAATTTATTGAAATTAAAATCACAATGGAAGGTAGAGAAATAGTGCATGTGCTTTATTTGTGCAGTCAATTTAGCTTTTGTCTCAGTACCATGTGTGCTTGTTTTCTGCACTTCTGCACTTATCAGCAACAAGCATTTTGCTTCACCAGTGTTCAAAGTATGTTTTTGAAGACAATGTCTAGAACTGATCCATAACCAATTGATGGCTCACCTATGGGGCACTGATGAACATCCAGGCTTGAAGCCAGCTGAATATTAACAACTCAAAATCTCTCCTGAAAGAAGGAGGGTTAACTTGGATGCTTTTTTCATCACAGAATAACTGGCATTGATGCAGTAGCTGCTACCTTTCACATGCTGCTAAGTGAATAATAACTGGTGCATTGGGCCAGGTACAGCTCTTATATTCCATTTCTCTGCTTGTAAGCATGCTCTTTTGCAAGCCTAAGAAAGGAAGCAGCAGCAGCCACAAATAACTGAACCGAAATTTGTGGAGATATAATGAGGTGCTCTGTGACCAACGACTTTCTCTCAAGTTAATGTTTAAAAAGAACTCATTCTTTAAATATATATGTTTGCTATTGTTATAGATGGCAATAATTATTCTCCCTCAAAGACCTAAACTCTGAAACAAAACATTATGAAAAAAAATTTCTAACTGAAAAATGAGGAATTTGTTATTTCCATCTGCTTAGTTACATCATTATTTCCAGCTTAACTAAAAAAGATAACTTTAATTTTAATAGGGTTTTAAGTCTGAAGCTGGTATTCTGTATTCGAGCTGCTCTTTAAATATATATTTTTGCTATTGTTATAGATGGCAATACAGTTATTCTCCCTCAAAGACCTAAACTGAAACAAAACATTATGAAAAGTCTGAAGCTGGTATTCTGTATTCGAGCTGTACAATGTTTTGCTGTCTTTTAATATTTCTATCTAAGAAAAAAAAAAAAGAGCACAACACATTTACATTTTTATAGTTTAAGCTGTCTAAATTTTATGCACTGTTTCCTAGTTTAGGGGAATGGAATTTATACCTGAGAACAGGAAGCAACACAACCCAGTGAGCTGACTCATTATGTCTGCTTCTTGCAACTGAGAATGCTACGTAAGAAGATTAGTCAGTATTCCATGCAGCAGAAGACAAGTGAGACCATTGCTAATGATCATGTGTTAACCATCACCCTCTTCCAAGTGGTCAGTCCTCATAAGAGGTCTGCCATTTGAAATCACATAGCCTTTCATAATAGGTTAATGATGCAGGGTACCTGCTGGGAAGATATTTTTTCTTAGATGCTGCATTATTTTCCTTGCATTGAAATTTAAAAAAAAAATATTTTTTGTATGGTATGTCGTGTATTATTTGTTGAATATGTGTTACTCCTCTCCTTTCTGCTATTTTGCTGCATTAATTCTTCCAACTATGCATGCAATCTTAAGCTCAAAATGAGACTCACAAGTAAAATGTGAACAGAGGCACAAAAATTCATCTTCCTTTGAGGGACATGCATTGCAACTTGGGGACGAGATTATAATTGACCTTTGTTTTCCTGTTGATGATGGGACCATTTGCATATCAGTTTAGCTCACTGGAAGTCATTATTTGTGCCAGCTACCTGCATGTCACTGAGAGGCTTTTTTGATCATTGAAGATTTTTCCCAGATCAAGTGTTCTTCATGTTCCAAGAGGGATGAATGAGGCTGATCTGTAAATGCCTAGGACAGAGTTAAGGGTGTTACAGACACAGATGCAAGAGGCCTAGCTAATCCCAAACTGGAGTGGTTCTTGCCACATTTTTGTTTGTTCTGCATGACTCTTTTCCCTGTGTAGGGCCAATGCAGAGAATGAGTGTTATCCTACTTCCATTTCTTTGTCATCCATTGAATCCTTACACTCAGCTCAACTCCCTGTGAGAAGCTCTATGAGCTGAATGTTACCTGTAGGGTACCTGTTGCACCAATACAGATCTACCTTGACTGCACTGATTTCACAGAATCAAAGTGGCTCTGCTATGTTTATTGATAACAATGTTATTTTAGTTAGTTAGTTTATTTACAGAAACATACAATTCCAGGTGTCTTTCCATTGGATGTAGTGGGCATGTATCTAATTAATATTTCAGGTCAAACAAGTTAAGTGAAAAGGCAGTGGGAATAAAGCACTCAGATTGACCTGCTAATGGCCCTTATCTACAAAATTCTAATTCTATGCAAAACTTCATTTGTTAATAATTTCATTCACTCAAGACAAAGTGATTAGTTTTAGTGCTGCTAGTTGCCATCCAATTCTTACATAAGACAGCAAAGAGCAGTATTCTCACAGGAAAAGTGGTGGGTATGACATAAAAAAATAAAACTGGAAGTCAGAAGATATGTGTTGGTGCTGGTGACTACTTCCTAAAGTGCCAACAGGATTCACTGGAAGGCCATTTGTGGTGACTTTTAGTTTGGTTGATTACTAAACTGAATATTTGGCTTAAGAGGACACCTGCCTTTTTGCAGAGGTAATAGTACCCTCATACTAACAGTCTACTGACCAGCAGAGCTTCTACTGACTGGTGAGCTTCTTTACAGTTCAGTGGAAACTTACAAGTTTATTTCTCTTAAAAGTAGCATTATATAGAAACAACAAAAATTGTTGGTTAACGTGATTTTAAATACTAAACAAAAAATAACCCAGTGAAGTTTTTAACGTTGCGAGCTCTTAGTTATCATTTTCACAGCAATTTATAAGCACTTGGTTTTTGACACCAGTATATTAATGCAATAATATTGTCTGCTTGGTCACTTGGTGGTTTTCCTAGCAGGAAAAAAAAAACCCTTTTATTTAAAAGATTCCAATCTTTTGAAACTGATAATTAAAGACAAAAATCCCTGTGCTGTTTTTACAGCTAGTTGCCATTTATGTCATACAGGTTAACTTTCCTGTCATTTGTAGGGGTAAACCTAATGTCTTTGCTTGTCTTTAAAACATGTAACCATTTTTCTGTGTCCTATTAGGTGTTCTCTGTTACAGATGATCAGCTAAAAATGTTGTCTTTTCATCATAATACTGATCATTTAGTTGAAAAATCAAAGGTATATTAGTTTAGTCTTAGTTTCATGTAGGTTTCATCTGTATTTTATAATAATAATAGAAATATTTCCAACTTTCATAGACCTACAGCACACCTCTTCTTGATGAAATAGGCACTTCTAAAAAGTGACCAGCTGCTTTAGAAGTGGAAATCTGTGCCACAGCTGTGGAGTAATGTACAGGGTCTGTCTGGGATGGAGTTAGATTTCTTCAGAGCAGCCCATACGATGCTGTGTTTTGGTTTTATGGGTAAAACAGTGTTGATAACACACCAGTGTTTTGGCTATTACTGAACAGTGCTTCTACAGGGACATACATTTTACTTTTCCTACTCTACCCTAGAGCCAGTAGGCAGGAGGTGGGCAAGAGGTTGGGAATATGAGGAAGAGTCAGGACAGCTGACCCAAATTGGCCAAGGGGATATCCCATGCTGTATAGCATCATGCTCAGAGGAAGAAGTGGCATGGATTTGGCTTCCAAGTAGCTGTTATTCAGAGAATGGCTATGGAGCAGTCTGTCTGTGGGAGGTGGGAAGTGATGTCCTTTCCTTCAGCTGTTTTGTTTGTTGTTTTTTTTTCTTTCATCTATTAAACTGTCTTTATCTCAACCCACGAGTTTTCTTGTGTTTGTTCTTCATATTTTCTGCTCATGTATTCCTGGTGGAGGGTGACTGCATTGCAGCTTTGTGGGTGCTTGACTGCTGGCCAGGATCAACACCCTACAAAAAAGTAGTGGTTTATTCAATTGTTTTTCTGTACTCAATGCATTTCTCTTTTTAAATGCCTTTGGATTTGACCATCTAGATCCATGCTTAGATAATATTTTCAAAAGCATAGGCAGATTGAGTACACCAGATATTTGTCAGTGTCTTCTCCAACGCATACAATTATTGTTTTACTTTTTTATTTTCTTCACAATAACATTCTTAGAGCAATTGATTTATTTTAACTTGTTTTGGTTTGGTTTTAATCAGACTGTTAATAATGCATTCAACACAATCTTTTTATTGGACCTGCTGTTTTATTGATTGTATTTTGTGTAACGACATGTTTAACTTATGAATATTGGGATAAATAGTAAGTAAGAAGACAATAGATCAGTGGATGTGTTCTGCAATGTTTGTTGTTGTCATCTTTATTTACTATTTTTTTTTTAAATCTACATTCATAACAATTGGCAAAAGCTTCTTCAGTGACACTTCATATAGAGTTATGTGCTACTCATCATGAGTAATGGTAATAGAACTGAATGTTGAGAATGTATTCAATCTCTAATGCTTTAGATATCATTCATTGACCTAACCTCATTGCACAATAGTTTCAGAGCATTTTGCAATGAACAAGGCAAATTTAAAAGCAGTTAAGGTGACATCTACAAATTTCAATTGGACTAATTAAAACTGTTTCATTGCAAAAACTGAAGGAAACTTGTTGACCTCTAGTGCTGTGATAAATTTATGCTCTCTAAGAAGCTTTCACTGTTTAGAAATGTGTACGAAAATAGGTTTTAAGTCTTGTTATAATGTATCCTCATTCTTTTCTCATTCTTTTCCCTCTAAGTGTTCTTATGAACATGATACTCAAGATATTTTCAAAAGGCTTTTATGTATTTAAGACTAGATATTCTCCTGGATTGTAAAGGACACACTGTAGATTTCAGTACTGAAGCAATAAAAATAAATAATAATGTTCTCACTTCACCCTCTGACCTATTTTATACTGCATGTGGTACTGAGATGTTCTTTCTAGACAAGCAGATTTAGGTTTTGTCTTCACAACGGAAGTAATTTGAAAGAATCCATCAAGGTAGAATCATAAGAGACTTTTCTTGCTTAAGCCTGAGTTAGAAAATTGGATTAAAGGCAACACTATTCTTTATATTTTAACATAATCTTTTAACTCATATGAAAACTGTAAGTTGAGTTGTCTTCACTATATTTTTCTCTTCCCTTATCATATCTTGAGTTAAAATTTAGATGAGTGTTATTTAGAGCTGGGTATGGTAAGTAGTCATAGTAGAAAATTCCTTCTGTGACCACTACTTTAGAATAGCAGGCCATACTAGTGCTTGAGTTGCTGAGTATTAAAAAAATTGCTCTGACAGTAGCACCTGCAGATTTCAAACTATTTTGCAGCTGAAGTGAAAGCATGAATGTTTTGTTTTCAGGATGAAGAAGTATCTGTGTAACATATTATACACAGACCCATATATGGCCACTCCACAGTCCTCCTATTTGTCTTAGTCACTAGATAACTGTCGTAGACTCTCTCTGCACAGAGTATGTATATGCAGCAGTGATACTTGTTCAGCTTTGTATGGGCCATTTGTGCTGCAGGAAAAAATCATCTATGTTTTTCTTCCTGATAAATGTGTGCCAAGGACACCATCACTCCATCTTGCATCCCACCATCTTTGCAGTGAAGTTTAAAGGTACTGTTAAAAGTTGCTTATAGAGTCAAAACAGTAAGGAATACACAGTTATATTGATTCCAACCAAAACATTGTCTAGCCAGGCATTCTGTCTCCAAACACTGTTGAAGCTCTTTGGGGACAGTTAGGGAAGTCTAAGCATAGGACAAACTTATATGATAATTCCCTCTAATACTTATCCTGCAACTGTTTATATCTGAGGGACTTCCTGAACCAACTGTGGGCTTGTGTGCTGCAAGATGAACCAGTGGAGAAGACAACCGGCCTGGCTGAACATGGAGCTCTTGCTGGGACTCAGGAAAAAAATGAGAGTTTACCATCTCTGGAAGAAGGGGCAGGGGGCAGACAACTCAAGGAGAGTACAGAGATCTTGTTAGGTTTTGCAGAGAGAAAATTAGAAAAGCAAAAGCCCAGCTAGAACTCAATCTGGCTACTGTTGTTAGAGATAACAAAAAGTGTTTTTACAACTACATTAACAACAAAAAGAGAGGTAAAGAGAATCTCCACCCTTTATTGGATTCAGGGGACAACATTGCCACCAAGGATAAGGAAAAGGCTGAGGTACTTAATGCCTTCTTTGCCTCAGTGTTTAATAACCAGACCAGTTATCCTCAGGGTATTCAGCCCCCTGAGCTGGAAGACAGGGGTGGAGAACATAATAAACCCCTCATAATTCAGGAGGAAGCTGTTTATGAACTGCCACACAACCTGAATACTCACAAGTCTATGGGGTCAGATAGGATCCATCAGAGAGTACTGAGGGAGCTGGCGGAGGAACTTGCCAAGCCACTCTCCATCATTTATCAACAGTCCTGGCTAACAGGGAAGGTCCCAGAAGACTGGAGGTTTGCCAGTGTGACACCCATCTACAAGAAGGGCCAGAAGGAGAATCCAGGGAACTACAGACCTGTGAGCCTGACCT
>NW_010314045.1:0-25227 GCF_000700745.2 Antrostomus carolinensis
ACCCAAACCATTCTATGATTCTATGACTCAGCTGACACCAGCAGTGCCCTTCCTGTAGGTTCCAAAGACTGAAGCATCCACTTTGGAAAGGAAGAATTTGATCCATCACTAACTCACCAATTGCATAAAAAAAGTAAAGAAAGATTTTGTTTAATAAAACCTTTTGGTCCCTGTGCCCAAAAGGCCCTTTCCAGCCTTCTAACAGGAAAATGTGAAAGTTCAGTCCCTGCATGTTTAGAGCTGTATTGGATAAAATATAGTTCAAAGCCCAGATCATATGTCAGTCTGTGCTAACATGGACAGCATTGGCATAATGTATTGGCTGGTTTCATGCTTTAGTAATTATACAAATATTTTGAATTAATTTAATTAGTATAGTAAGATTGCATATATGGTCTGAATAATACAATGACGTAACACAATCACTGTATGAAATTTCCTGAGGCAAATGAACTCATATTCAGTCAGCTACAGGAGGTCTTCTGAATAATTACTTGGTGTTATTGGCATGTGATTCTTGATTTGGAAGCTCACTCAGAGCTGCATATCTCAGCATTCAAAGTTTACATGCCAGCTGTTTCATGGGACAGAGGTAGCCTACAAAGGCAATCCTGCCAGGAGGAAGAAGCTAGGTGTATGTGATGTGATGTGTATGCCACTGGATGAAAAGCATGACTGAAAACCCTTTCCACCCAGAGAAGCAAGAGAAATGTGTTAAGAGGTGGCTATGGTTCCATCTCTCAGTGTCCCATGATTTCATCAACATTTTCATGTAAAATCAGTTCCACCCAATCCATTCCAGCAGCTTCTGGGGACAGTCTTTGACAAGTCTAGAAACAATAGCTAAAAAACCAGAGCTGCTTCTACAGGCTTCTCACCTGGTAGTCCCTTGCTATCATTTTCTTTCTTAATACATCTTTCATTTCCTTCATTTGGAAGGGCATTCCTTCATGGATGTGTTTTTACCTAAATACATCACCTAAGTTAAAGCAAAACATAAACTTGCTAGCATTCAATGGAAATTTGCAAAGAGAAGACAGAAGCTAGTGGAAAAAGGTGATACATGCTAGTGAATTCATCCAAATATAGAAACTTGAAGGATCCTTTTATCTTTATTGCTTATTTTTATTTAAATCAAGCATTGCAGAGTGAGTAGCTGTCTATGAAAAGTGTATTGAGCCATTGCCCACATACTTCAGGGACAGAATGAGACAGGACTTTCCCCTTCTTAGCTACAAGAAACAGATGAGGATGCCTGGGAGCTATGTTGACTTTCCTACAGCTGCAAGCTTGCTTCTAGGAGAAAAAATGGAAGCAAGCTGCTCTCTCAACTGCCAAGCAGTTTCCTAGAGGGTTTTTTGGGTCATCTGTGCATCAGGCTTACCTTTAAAAAGACTAAAAAGAAATGCTGCAGTCAAAGAGGTGAAAGTCAGTTCTCTGTGGCCACAGTCCCACCTTCTGATGTTCTCAGCAGCAGGAGCAAACAGAAATTGAGCTGTACTTGAAATTTTGTCAACACTTCTTTTACTTTTAGTAATTGCTAATGACAAAGGGCTGGGTCTATGATATCAGTTCTCAGAGCAGAGAAACCTAAATGACACCAAAAGCATTTCACTTCTGGAATGAACACTAGGTCCTCTGAAAAGGTATTTTAATTACATTCAGCAGTCTATATGCATCACGTGGGCTTCAGATCTGCTTTCTGAAACTCAACTTGCCATGAGCTCCTGAAACAAAGATTTTTATAAACCTGCAGGTAAATGCAGGAAAAGAAGTTAGCATACTTTCTTATTTAATGCATTTAAATATCATTGGGCCTTTCAGGTTACTGAGTCTCAGATTCCCCATGTGGTGAGGGCCTGTGCCAGAGGCTGATGTCAAACTTGTAGGGTGGCATAAGAGAGTGCCCCCAACCGTGCCATCACCCACACATCTTATCTTTAAATGCATCATTTCATATGATGGGATGAGGGCCTAATAGGACTAGCTTTCAGTGGCATGGAGGGAGTTTGTAATTTAGCAGAGGTCCTTTAGAAGTTGATATGTGCTAGAAACACATTCCCCAGCAGCAGCATCACCTCTTCATTATCTCTTCTCCTCTGGGACCTGAAGCACCAGGCAAAGCTGGATGGGCCAGCCATCAACACCTGGAACATAAGACCTCAGATACAGAAAGAGGCTGCAGAAAAGTGTGAGAGGGAGCTGGGGCTTATCAGGTGAGTTTGTGGAAGTCTTACACAAATTGCATGATCGCTGACATGGTACTCAAAGATTGTACTCATGCTCTAGACCTTTGAGTTTGGGTGTATCTTGAAGAGAACTTCAGAAATATTTTTTATCCTTCTGTCACCACTGTTTCAGCACAGCGCTGGTTGAAGTGTGGCTTTATCTCTAGAGTTGTCTTCTTGCTGTGGTCCCTGCCACAAGAGTTGCCAGCTCTAGCTGCTAAATCCATCTATCCCTAGGCTCTTCAAAAGACATTTAAACAAAAACTCAGTGTGGCAATTCTTTTGCTCCTATTTTCCTGGATACAAAGGTAGCTGCATTTATGACCCCTTCCTTGAATACAGTCTCCCTGACATTCATGAAGTCTTGAACCCTGACATCGCATGTTTAGGTTTCAGCTGTCACTACTCATTTTCAATTAGAAAAGACAAACTAGTGGGGCACAGAGTCTAAAAAGTCATTGCAGCTTATCTCCAGATTGAACACACCTTATATACTGCCTTCCTCCCAAATGCCAATATCCAGTGTTATGAACTCCACTGCTTCCACTTTCTCATTGCCTTTCAAAACAAGAAGACCAAAGCAATCTTCACTTCTGTTCCACCAAGTAAGAATACATTGACATTTAGCTGTGTAAAAGTTCTTTGGCTATTTCAGGAAAATATTTTGTTTGATTTGCTTTGATGGTAGGATGAAGAGAAACTGATAATTTTTTATATTCCTCACTGTTTTTTTCAGGCCCTAATCTACTTTTCTGTAGTCGAGCCCACCTTAAGCTCTTGTTAAATAAAGAAATGTTGCAGGCTTGTAGGCAATGAGACAGCAGTAGGCTTGACCCAGGACCCAGATGAACCCATATTATCATAGTTTCTACAGATTGTTTTGCCTCCGCCTTGAAGGGAGCTCCATTTACAGCCTAAGTAGAACAGTTAAGGGACATGACAGGAGTGACAGCCCCTGAAAAACTAAGGCAGATACACTGGCTGTGTTGAGATGGGATTCTCTCAGGAGCTTCAGAAGGCAGAGGGAAGCCCAAAAGCCTGCCTACTCTGGCTTGTCTGGCACAGAGAAAAGAGTGCTAAGGGGTCAGAAGTGTGACTAAGGCAACCACATCCATGTCCCCAAGAGCTCCCACACGTCTGGGCAGATGAGGGCACTGAATACAGGCTTGGGGAATGGGACGATGTCACCCAGGAGTTGCCTTCCAGGCAAAAGAATGAGAACTAATGCTGCTTGGTGCCTGCAGGAGAGATGAAGAACACCTGAAGTACCCAGAGCATCAGCCTGGACGTGCTGCACAGGCCCCCAGTGAGGAGGAACGAGCATCGCCTGCGCAGACAGTACGTAAGGAACTGCCTACAGAAGGGGGAATCAGAGAGCACACGACCTGCACACAGATTTCCTCCAGAGACATTGGGTGGGTGGTTGAAAGGAGAGCTTTCCAAAAGGACAGTAGGTAATACTTGTTTCTTTCTAAGTGATAGCACAGCTAAAATAAAATAAAATAAAATAAAAATGTAACAATAGAAGAGCAAAGTATGAGTCGCCCTGTGTGCAGCTCATCTGCCTGTTGAAAGATGGTTTTGCTTTAGGAATTCTACTGCAACTTGTAATCACCTTGAAGAGAAAGTTCATGATAAACTCTTCCTATATAAAATAAGCACAAAGTTATTTTTCCCAGCCTGTGTAAGCAGGAATTCATTTATTGCAGTTTATTTAACGTTTTAAGCAAATATTTTTGCTTTAGTTGTTGCCAGGCACCACATGCATTTTGAAATTAACATTCAAATCCTGCTTTTGTAAAGTTTTATAGCCTAGATGCAGCTTTATTGGTCTGTACTGGACATAGCTTACTAACCAAATCCTTTGTTCAATCTCAGTCTTGCAGCAGAAAGGGAGTTTAAAAAAACCCAACAGCATAGTAATTAAGAAGGTCTCTTCTTAGCAATATCCCTGTGATTTAATGCTTGAAAAAGTAATTCTTCAATTCCCAGTTGGGAAAACATTCTTTATAGGAAACAAATAACTATTTAAATCTCTCTCTCTCCATCTGTTCTCTATCAGCACTTCATAAAATAAGTCACATTAAAAAAAAAGGAGACTTACTTCTGTGAGTCTGAGAGTTGCCTAAGGCTTTGAAGCAGTGTCAGCTGGATGAAGGGAGTTCCAGAAGGGAGGTGGAAAAAAATGCCCGTGCAAATTGTCCGACTTGTTACGCTACCAAATAGGTACCTCACAGTTCCTTGTCACTCTCCTACTAAGTCAACAAAGATGTAGGAAGTCAGTTAATCATTAACATATTATAAAAATATGAAAGCTTTACCATAGGCCATTTTTTTCTAATTGCTTTAAAACACTTACCAAAGTATATAGATAACTCCCATGGAAAACTCAGTTTTTTGTAAGACACCCTTTAAGAAAATCTGCCTTTGTGATTACGTGGTTTTCCAGCCTGAGACCACCACAATGTTCCAGCCTGACAGCCTGAAGGACACTGAATTTTCATCTGAAAGAAAATGAAGTGATTTCATAACCCGTTCTTCTTTGTTAAGAGTTTTCCTCCTGTATTCATGCAACCCAAATTAGTGCAGCTCTGCAGTGGGAAGAAATATAGGGGAGAAGGAGGAGTTTTTCTAAGGAGTAAACTCAAGCTGAACTGGTCTCTTGTTGGACTGCAGCTGGCAGTACCCAAACTGTAGTACAAATAGTACCATGTTTGCTATCTCAGATGCTTTAAAAATAACCCAAAAAACAACCAAACAAACAAATCCAACCTTAACAGTTAAAAAAAAAAAAGATATTTTTGCCTTGCTTTGTGGTTTTCCCATGAATGTAAACAATGGGTCTTACAGATGGTAAGAGAGTTCTTAACTCCACTCTGGTTTCTCCTCTTTGAAACCTAGAATAATATGCTCATCTCCAAATGATGCAGTGGCTCCTGCAGTGGGAAGATATTTCCAGGGCTGGTGTAGAAAGACTAGGAAGTTTATTTCATGGAAGTATCCTGAAATGGGAAGTCCTCATTGAAAAATTCTTCTTACCTGTAACACGCACCATGGCTGGTCATTGTCACCGCTAAAGAAGGCTGCAAAAGGGCATTAATCCATACCCTTTGGTTTTGTGCACCACCTTAAATCCAGTTCCCCTCCTCTCTTGCTATAGTACCTTCAAGCTGATGCTTATTCACTGTGGTCACATGCAGGTAACGCAGCCTGGTTATGGCAACACAGTCTTACTCTCTTCCACAGCTCACCAGGCTGGGATCTCCTCGCTGGCTGATCACAGCTAGATGGTGTTAGTTTGTTGCACAGGCTCAAACTCAGCTCCTCAGGCTTTGCTGTCATGTGCCAAAAAGCCCCCAACCCTGATGGGTTGGTTGTCCTGTTAGACTCGAGTATGCCCTTCTGAGACGGTGATGGGTCTGCTGATTCAGAAGGACAGCATCCTTGGACAGTAGGCGGCTGGCAGATAGATCCTTTCTCTTGGATTTAATAACTGTGTGAGACAAAATTTGCAAGCAAATCTATTTCTGATTTTACATATGAAGCTGCTGCACAAAGCCTATTTGTCTAACCATGGGAAAGGAGTGGCACCCCCTCCACTACTCACAGAAAAACACTTCTTTGCCCCCCAAATTCTGTATAACTGACCTATTTCTTCTCAGTCACACACACAAAAAATAATATTGTGATGTTTTAAAGATTAAATTGTACAAAAAAAGAATAATTTTGATGTGTTTGTCAACCGCTATCAGTGCAGTGAAGTTTAATTTAACTGGAAATCTATAGCACTTATTCTGTGATAACATAACCAGCAGCATAAACACCATTACATTAGTGCAAAACACAATACACACAGGATGGAATAGAAGCAAGATAGAAAGCAAATGACAGTATTAAATGTTTTTTCTTCTCAGTATATGATTATGACTTCTATAAACATGTTTCTTTTTAGTGCATTAGTGACAAATTACTAGAAAGCACATGGAAATTAAATAAGTTTCCGACTGCCTCGTTTAAAGGAACACATTTTATGCATCAGACTTTATTGTTCTTTGAACTCCAATGGTTAATAATTTTTCTGGGCAGAAAACAGTTGCTTTCTTCCTCCTGTGGCCTTGACCCAAAGTGAACTGAAATCAGTGGGAATAGTTCTGCTGACTTCAAAGACCTTTAGATCAAGCCCAGTCCCTTCTGTGGTTTACAATTTCATTGTTAAATACCACAGCACAGGAACTATTTGTTTCAAGTTATTTTTCCTTTCATTTGCCACGTTGAAAAAGCCAGCCTGAAATCAAGATGCTGTGTGAGATACACTGCCCAACAAGCGATACCAAATAGGCAGCAGACAAAGCCCCACAACCAGCTCGGAGGCTCAGGTACAAGTACTTTCTTGCCTTTTGTTGTGGGGCAAAGGTTACTTCCCCCAGGAAACACAGCAGCCTCCCTGCACACAGTTTGCCTGTCTGTGATCAGGAAACTGGGGATTAGAGTTGTTTCATCCTCACTTTGTCACCACTTGTCCTCAGCAGATCATCAGATCAACACTTCTCCAAATCCAACCCTGAAAGCTAAGTGTGGGCCCCTAAAACAGAAAATTCAATCTGAGAAAAATATTTGCATAAACACCTTTCCTACCTGTATACCTTTACAGCCAAACTCAGTTGTCCTCTGAAACCTGGGAAATTCAGAGGTGAGACAACCAACTCTACCAAGTGACAGGACAGAGTGCTTCACAGCCCAGCAGCAGCAGACTCTCTTCCCAGTTTGCCTGTGCCTTTTCAAACACGGATCACAAATGCATTATCAACATTAAATGACATTGGAAAGCAGGACACTTAAAGGATGCAAGTGCATTTTCAGAGAGCACACGATGACCTCACGGCAATCCTTGCCCCACTGTTGAGGTTAATCCCATAAACAGCCCACTGGGCATCTGCATAGATCAACTCTACAGCTGTTGCCGTAATAAGCACCCAAAAGCAAGTTGGGCTTTTGAAAGGGTTAAAACCCCTTGTGCTTCATCATGCATACCTTAGGAAGGGGGAAGAAAGCTTCTAGGTGAGGGGGCTGGAGCCCTGAAAGTGGGTAGGCTCTGAGTTCCTCTGCAGATGGAGGTGGCCAGCAGTGGTGGGATTGACTGGCCAGGCAGGATCCTCCCTGGGTTCCTAAACAGGACGCTGGGGCAGGGTTGCTCTTGTCATAGCGTGGCAAAGGGCGCGTTTGTTGAACAGCTTGACTTCTGCTTTTAGAGTGGCTATCACTCTCTTTGTCCTTTGCTCCTGGCTAAGGCTGGGAGCCTGCAGCAGCCAGACTGCCCAAGGCTTGCCTCCAGGGAGAGGCACCCGCTGCCATGCTCAAGGACTCCCTGGGGAAACACTATGCACTATCAGATACTCAACACAATCCCAAACTAAGTTCACCCTGTTCGTAGCTGCCAGCAGCTGCTACTTGCTGGTTGATCCCATCAGCTGGGAGGTTCTCTGCCTCCAGAGAACTTAGTAACAGTTGTGTTGTGCTACTGCCGTTTATGTCATTGCATGTTGCTGGCTTTGATTTCTCTTCTGTTTTGTGAAGCCCCAAATAAGTGTCCAAAATGCTCAGTCCCTACCATCCTCTCTGTTAGTTCTGTTAATATTTTTTCTGGCCTGTGTGGGTGAGGTTTAAACACATGTTTTGGTCTAACACTCCAGTGGACTCTGACATTATATGAGGGGCATTATATGTTGTCCCTCCTAGCAAGACAGATGGTGTTCAATGTCCAATTTAGGCATTGGAAGCTGAGGAGCCTCTACTTCACTCATGTCTGGACTTGCTTCCTTCCAAACAGTCTTGCACAGCACTAATATGCCCACCACTGGTCAGATACTTGTTTAGTGCTTCTTCTGTTCAAATCATGTCAGAGATGTTTCATTCACCATCACCACCACCAGTAGTGCCCTCAGACTCCGTACTGACACACTAACTGTTTTTATTTTTGTCCTTAACTTTTCCTGGATTGCCCTTATAACTGAGATAGAAGACTGGCAGAAACTTCCTGTGAAGAAGTTGACCCTTTTACTGTCGATCAATTAAGAACAAGGGGGAAACGGAAACACACAAAATACAGCTGCCCAGATTATCTCCAGCATGGGTTGTTTTAGCGTTTTCTTCAGAGACCAGCAGCTATAGATGCTTTGGAATGGGCTCAGTATTAGTTTTTGAAGCAAAACTGAGGTGACAATTACAGAGTCAATAATTTAAAGAGGGATGATTTCACTGTGACTGTGACTCAACAAGGGGCTGACTTAAAACCAACAAAATTTGCCTTTGGCTCAGCAAGAAATAGATGTTTTTTTCCTGGAGATGCAGAACACAAAAGCTCACATGCACAAAATGAAGAGCTGCTAAAATTAGATGCACTCTTGTGGTTTGGGTCGTCTTATGGTTATTCCCAGATACCCAAAAGTAGGTCATTCAAAGCTTAACAAAGACATTTCCCTCAAGTTGTTGACATTTTAGAGCTAGTGGAAAAGACCACCTGATGGGAGGATGTTATCAACATGTCACACTGGGGTTTCGCTTCGCCTTGGCAGCACTTCTGCACGGCAAGAGCGCCGCAGTGTTACAACGCCAGGCTTTTCTCACTTCATTAGAGCTGCTGTAGTGGCTTCTTCTTATCAGCCATTAGAAGTCACAAGAAAATAAAATTCCTATAAATTCCCATTAAAGAGAATGAAAGTAAGAGATAAATAGAAACCTTTAGACAGTAACATACCGTGGGGGTTTTAAAGCTTTACAAAGCAACTCCCTGCATAAATCACGGGTTGCTATTAAAGTACTACTTTAGGAGAAACATGTGAATCACTGGTTGTTCATTAGCTGAAATTGAACTTGATCGTGGCTATGACCCCTGCTACAAGAACAGCTTCAAGATCTTTACCGACACCCTAAAAGATTTGCTGTGCCTTTACCTCCCTTCCTGGTTATCATCATAGCTGTACAATAACCTTTCAGCTGATCAATAGCCTGTTAAAACTGATGCAGTAGGAAATAGATACAAACGTTCTGGTGACAAAGAACACAAATAAAATAGGATTCTACAGAAAGTAAAACAGATTTCTTATGAACCACCTTATCACCACAAGCAGGGGGCTGGTGGGGAGTAGAAGGATGCAGTTCTGTAAAAAGCCCCAGATATGGCAAATTCCTTAAAAAGCATTTTGTTGCAGCACCTCTGCCTCAAAGGTAAGACAGCTCTGCTTTTTATGCTCATGCTAGTCTGTCACTTACCTGGCCACAGGGGGACAGAGGTGTCAAACTGCCCCTGTTTTCCCTCAAAGCACTATGGAGACAGCTTACCAATTACAAGGCAAAGGAGATGAAAGGCCATCGATCCTCCAACAATGTGTGGTCCAACACACATGGGGGACAGTTTCAAAAATGGGGGACAACCACCTGGAAGGAGCTGATGGAGAGATCAGCTTTATGTTGGCCCAGGGAAATGCTTTTATGGACAGCTAAGTTTGGCAGGAGGGGAGCACAGGTAGGAGGCTTGCCCATACACAATGCGTTATCTCAGAAAATGTGAGGAAAAACAAAAGCAAACTTAATTACTAAATGAATTAGTACAAGGAGAAGAATTTATGGCAATTTCTGTGCATGTGTGGAGAGGGTCTGTAATGGAAGAAAAAAGGAAAGATCGTCTGACTGAGACATGCTGCCTGGAGCACTCAAGCCCCATTTGCAATCTGAGGACTTGCAAACTCTCACCCATTTTCCTGACCCACCAGCCTACAAAAGCCATGTATTATAATTACTTCTGCTTTATAACCCCAGTTATAAAACCATTGGCAATCTAAGTATTTACCAAAGCAGTTACACCTTGGTATGTGATCATTTAATGTAAGAACTTCAAACACAAAAGATGGATTTATGGTGACCATAACGTGTTCATCCTGAGTTTCCTGACTCTCAGAGACTTAACACCCGACCTTCACACTGCACACTTTTCCTGCTGTTCATCACACCAGTACTGTACTCCTGACACATTTGCACCTAATTTTTATTTTCATGTGTCTGTCTTGTGCTCACTGGTTCTTGGTAGGACTTTCTCTGCTAAATGAGTCTCATTTTGTATGGGACACTGGGTAGTGCATGCACCACAATCTCTAATCTCAGTTTTGATAGTCTCTTTACTCTCTCATAATTTGGGTGAGTCTCTTTACTCTCTCATAATTTTCTCATGTCTTCCAGTTTTCCAACACCTTTGCATTGGACAGGGATAGTAGAATTAGACACAATATTTTAGAAAATTTTCAGTAACATTGCATAGCAAGACACTACTTTCCCCATGTTCCCCTTCTCTTCCAAGGCAGTGTTGCAGCCTTTTCCTAGAGCATAGAGTTCATATGAGCTGTTCATTCACAGTGACCCCACACAAGTTTTTGAGAGTCATTGTTTCCTGATCTATATGCCACCACCCTGTCCATGTGATCGCCATCACTTGCTCCTTGATTAGTTGCTTTGCATGTCACCATATGAAATGGCAATTTGTCTGAACACACCCAGGCTACCAACCTTGCTCTATTCAACTTTCCTCTTCATTGTTTGCCATGTACGTGGCCAGTGGTGACAGTTACCACCATGCCTCTTTCGTAATCACCTCTCTTGTTGGTGTGGTGGAACTGCCCATCGCATAAAGATGCCGGTATAAATAACTCCACCTTTGCAAAACCAGTGTGGCAACAGAGTTTACTCACCTAGTTCTTTTTTTTTTTTTTTTTCCCCCATTGCAGTAAAAATAGGAGGAAAAGTTATTTTGTTCACTTCTCGAAGTATAAATGTATAGAAACACACAGAAGATTTGGAGAACAGAGTAACTCTACCGAATTTTGTAAGAATCCCTACATCTCAATCAACAGAATCTTCTGTATTCAAATCAGAAGGATTCGGCATGTGCAGGCGTCTGACAAACGGACCTGCAATTAACACTGTGCACCATGACACTGGATCTTTTAGAATTTAATGCTGAGTTGGGGACCCAAGGCATGGATTAATTCCACTTTTGATTTCAATGCCAAAATTAGTTTTGTCTCCCTGGACAAAGGAAGGAGGTGGGGAAGGGAGAAGTATCTGGGTTGAACCAAGCTCTTTCAGCGAGCTTATCTCAGCTTGACTCTAGAGGGAATCGAGGCCAATTAGCCTCCTAATTTAGGCCGCCAGCTATGTACCTAAATGGTAATCCAGGTCTAGCACCCTATACATGCTGAAGAGGAAGGGTTGGACTTAAATCCTGATATTAATATCAGTGTCTGTGCCCAGGCACCTCAAACTAGAAAAAGAAAAAAAGAGAAAGGTGCATCTGCAGCCGTATCATCAACAGCCTTTGACACTTATGTGGCAAACAGCCAGCACTTCAACCTTGGATTCAGAGCCTGATGTTATATCCTGCATCTGGAGGGTAGGTAGGGCATCAGGGCAGATTCTGGTCACCCTTCTCCATGGACTATTTCTATTTTCTAACTGATTGACTGCCTACCATGAACTATGTAAGTAGCCCTACAAACAAAAACCCAAGATCCTCTGCGTCCTATAGATACCCAGATGGCAGGGCTGAATATTTAGGCCTGCTTTGCTTCTGGCCTTCTAAATCATAGAATGGTTCAGGCTGGAACAGACCTTAAAGATCATCTAGTTCCAACCCCCCTGCCATCAGCAGGGACACCTTCCACTAGACCAGGTTGCTCAAAGCCTCATCCAGCCTGGCCTTGAACATTTCCAGGGAGGGGGCATCCACAGCTTCTCTGGGCAACCTGTTCCTGTGTCTGACCACCCTCACAGTGAAGAACTTCTTCCTAATGTCTAATCTAAACCTGCCCTCTTCCAATTTATAGGCATTACCCCTTGTTCTGTCACTTCCTGCCCTTGTAAAAAGTCCCTCCCCAGTGTTCCTGTAGCCCCTTCAGGTACTGGAAGGCCGCTATAAGGTCTCCCCGGAACCTTCTCTTCTCCAGGCTGAACAGCCCCAACTCTCTCAACCTGTCCTCATAGGAGAGCCCTCTAATCGTCCTGGTGGCTCTCCTCTGGATTCATTCCAGTAGGTCCATCGTGCTTTCCTGGCAGCACATGATCCAGCTTAAGCAGGAATTGGATACTGGTCTACCCTCAACCAAAGCCTGATTTTGAAGCAAGCTCTTAAGAGGTGCCAATTGTGGAATCGAAACCCCAGAGAACAAGCCAGGTCAGACACTTGGTATATGTGCGGTGTGCTGCACAAGATGGAAAACACCCTCATCTCACAGTCCCAGTGTCTTAAGCATCTCAGCAGGCCTATCTAGCTGGGCTGTTTGGAGAACTTAGGACGACCTGGGAAAAAGGATGACTTCTTCCTCAATGCTGAGCGCTCATTAGTGCCAGAGAGCCGTGCCAGTGTCTCTCCAGTCAAGAGAGGGGTGTTATGGAGTGCATGTAACAGCACCATGATCTCCTCCTGACATGGTGAGACCTGAGAACCTGAAATTCTGAGTTGTCTCCCTTAAGTGTAAATTTCAAAGATGCTTTAAGTTTTCTTTACATTACAGTACTTATAAATGCCTGGCCTGGCATATACTGGAGACAGTATGGTTTTGCTGTGTCATGTATGCTGAAAGAGGAAAGCAGGAAATTCAGAGGCACGATGCACTTTACTGCTTGTTTAGTGTTTTTTCCTTCAGGGCGCTGATCCTTCCAGGTTTTCTGTATTCAGTATTTACTTCCTTGAGATCTGTATCATCCCATTACTAATAAATGAACTTGACCTGCTCCACCCTTTCCAGATTAACGTTGTCCACTTCAACCACCACAGCTTGATTGCCCTTTTTATCTCTGCCATGAAAGCTGGTGAAGCTGTAACTCTTGGGAGTGGCTATGAATGGTACTTCCAAGACTCATGCTTTTCTATTTAGATACCGAGATAAAGAACCTTATCTTCCTTCCACTGCTTATTATTTAGTCCGCAGTTGCTCACTGTATTTATATTTCTCTGAGGCTGTTAGAAGAGACACAAGTCTAATTTATTAGTAAGAAATACTGTTTGAGGAGAAGACAGCTGGGGAATGAAACAGATGTTGAAACTAAATGCTTGAAACAATCTTCATCAGAAGGATTTTGTTAATTCTTTTCAGGCTTCTGGACCGTTTACTGTAACGTTTTGGTAAAACTGGTACCTATACATCCATTACCCAGTTTGCAGAACATGCTCTCCATCAGGAGGCGGGCAAACGATGCCAGCACAAGGAACGGCAGCAAACTAACAGCTCTCAGTGATGCATGTCAGACCACAGCTTTTTCAGCGTTCATATTGGCTCCTCTTACAAAAGTTGCTTGAAATGCATAACATCTAGTTAACATAATTTAAACTCAGTATATGCTTAAGAAAAGCCTTTTGTTCTACCTCCATGAACACGGATCTAGAATGCTCGAGCATTCTCACCTGTAAGTTGTGCCATGCAGGCTTCCATTGTGCCAGAGATTTATGTTATTGAAAATAAGTATGATTATTCTTCTGTATCTTTCAGAGACCTTGTAAATCTTCAGCTCCTCTGTCACAAATCTATTTGCTTTATTTAAGTTTTCTCCCATGTCAACACAAAGAGCAGATAAAAATATTTCAATAAAAGCGGTTATGTGGTGGGAATCTGGTTCTTCTCTAGTGATACCACTGTATTTTAGGTTAACAACTCACACCGAGCAAGCAGGAGATGCAGAGAATTCCTCACCCTGCTTCATCCCAGAAGAGATGCCAGAAACCACATTAGTAGCCCAGATATTCTCAGTATCTCAGCCCCAGCAGCAGCCAGCACCAGGCAAGGTGTCTGAAAGAAGCAGCAGGCCACAGCTAATGACAGCTAGTGGGTAAGTTTCTCGTTAACCTTACCAGTTTGTTGCATCCAGAAGAATTAAAGGAAGTGAGAATTAGATTGTGTAGCAACAGACTCCACTAATGCTGACATGTTTGGCAGTAGCACAAGGCACAGCCTAGTCACAAGGCCATCTCCTCCTGCAAAATTCAGGAGACTGCCCCTAAGACAGAGATATCAAAGCACCCAAAAATGAAGCCATTGTAAGAACTTGTAACAAAACAAAACAAAAAGGCATTTTACTAGCCTCTGTAAAGGCTCAACTGCTTGGACTGTAATAAAACTCTTAGCCTAAGATAAACAGCTGTATGAAGTATCTGCCCACATGGCTACAACCGAGAAAAAGGTCCTAAGCAGGGCTTGTCTTCAAGAGTCTACCTGTTCTGCTTGTAGGTGTGCTCTTGCAGTCTGGGAGGGAAATTACCTTCTGCTATTTGAACTACACTGAATTTACTTCATTTCAGATTTTCTCCCAAGGTGTATTAAATTACAATTAAGCTAGCCTACTTCAAATGGAACAACTTAATTCATACAAGCATTATCGAAACAGCACGTAGGGAGAATGAAACCCAAGATTTCAGAGGCGAACTGCTAAACCACATGGGTAACCCATTGTACAATTTGTGGATGATGATAATTGGTGAAGTTACAGACTGGAACTGCGGTAAGTGAATGTGATGTCCAATTTACCACTGCTGACAGCTGACAATATATAGGCCAGCACTTTTTTAAGATGCAATTATTAGCTTTTGTAACATCTACTCTGTGGTCAGGTTCTGCCCAAGTAGGCAGAAAAAACAGTTCATACTCTTAAAAAAACCAAAAAAAACCCCCCAAAACAACACAACCAATAAGCCCTTAATTAGGACAAACCTATGAACTTCGGCAATAAATGACTGGACATCATTAACGTAGGAGTTACCATTCTGCTGTGCACCCATCATGACACCTTGCTAGCTACTGGATTGCCAATAGATTACTTCAGCGGTAAAAACTGAGACAAGAACACCAGAATTAATCAATAGAGCTTGATTAGCAAAGAACTTTGTGAAACAGTGAATCCTTGGAAATCTGAGTGTTTCAAATACCCCAAAAAAGAAAATAAAGAGCCTAATTTAAGTTTAAAGAAAAGCCGTTTTTTTCCAATTCAAACACTACACAAAACCTAGACTGCTATTCCCCAACAGCTGCTACCCTGGATTATACCAAGTGCCCAGGAAAGCAGGCACAGAGGTGGGTCCATGTACACGCAGAGGGAGAGAAGAAGGGGGTGAAAAGCATTGTTAAAAGTTTAGAAAAATCCTACAAATACTCAAGTATTTTTCCTTCCCTATCTTCCTTTTCCCAGATAGTTTCTAAAATAAAGACCTTTGCAGACAATTAATTTCTAGGATGATTTATGAAGCCATAAAACATTATCTGTGGTCACCTCTACAACAAATTTGTGCACATATGACAGTGTTTCCCAATAAGGCAGAAGATTCTGCAATTTATCTGAAAAGCCTCATTAAATTGAAATTAACCAGTTTCTGTGGAAGTCTGTTAAAGATGGAGAGTTCACAGTGATCTGTTCTTGAAAAAAATCTTGAGAACCACTAACTTTAGATATTTCCATATGAAGTATCATTCTAAACATGGGATGAAGCCAAAACAGTCTAATTGCCCGAGTAGAAA
The DNA here is from genome assembly GCF_000700745.2 of Antrostomus carolinensis. Classification (NCBI taxonomy): domain Eukaryota; kingdom Metazoa; phylum Chordata; class Aves; order Caprimulgiformes; family Caprimulgidae; genus Antrostomus; species Antrostomus carolinensis. Next base: position 15,779 of record NW_010314045.1, read on the forward strand.
AATCTTGACTCCTCCCCTGGCATACACTCCAGAAGTCGTGAGAGGCTGATTTATTTTACCCACCTTGTCACACATCTTCCTTTCTGCCCTCTCATACACTTAAAATACTGAATACAGGCGAACACATTTCTGGTACTTAGCACTGGGAACTTGAGAATGATCAGTCAAGTCAACATGGTAAATAATCTGTGAAAAGACAGCAAACTACTTCAGATCAGATAACTGGGCTGGCCTTTAAAAGCTACAGGCACCGTTGATGGGCACCATGAGATGGCTAACACTGCACAGCCAAACAGCAGGTTTTGACAGTTAGAACTGCACACAGAAACTAACTCTACATTGAAATATACAGTTTATTTTCTCAAAGTCAAGCAATACCATTTGTCAGTAGGTAAGTGGTAAGTGTCAGGCAGGAAAACTGTACATTTTCACTCTGGGCTGCAGGATCCAAACAGCTGGAGAAATATAGTGGAAATCTTTCACTCTACAAAGAGATCTGGAATGAGAACAGCATAAGGTGAAGAAACAGCCAGCCCCAGGATGCCAGAGGCAAAACATTAGCACCAGATTTTTTCAAAAAGCAACAGTAGAGCTATTTACAGATTTACATATAACATTGGGAGGCAACCACCTTCAGGCTCCCAGGGTGAGAGATTTTCAACACGGTTTTAAAAAAGGAAAGGAGAGAATGGTGTCTATGCAACTGTTCTGTGAAAGGATAATATACATAGCATTCACAATATTGCTAACTTTTATCAGAAAGATCTAAATCAAAGTACTGTATACAAACACATTGTAATTATATTATTATTCACATTTCACATACACATTTCAGAGTAACCACAATATGTAAAATTTTTAAAATGCCACAGATAAAACAATGCACACTTTTCTCCAAGCTAAAAGACAAGCATAATTTATTTGGGAATTGTTTAGTTTTGGGTTTGTTACGGTTAAGGGATAAGTTTAAGGACAAAGGGATCACTTGTCCTGGGAACATAGCAGCAAACACCTGTGAGATGCCAGAGATTACATTTCTGAACTAGGAGGAAGAAACTAAGGTCAGCTGTAGGTCTTGTGAAATGGTAGCTCCATTCGACCTCAGCTGATACACATCAACATGATTTCAGTAAAGATTTGGTCCAGGTATACAAAGTAGTGCACTATAAGGGGGGGGGGAAACAGTCCTTTTAACCTTTGCACCTGTCTGGAAAGGAACTGGTTCCAGAAGACTTTTGCTGCCCAGCTCGCAAGGAATTTGCCAATCAGCATCTCTCCAGTTCTCTGACCGCAAAAGAGAGGATTCAGGTAAGGACAGAAATCCTTTTGTGAACGCTGCCACTGCAGGAATTGTGGGAAGAATCATTTTCTCTCTCCTTTCAACACCTCACTACTTGTATTTTCACCCTGCTTAGCTACAGATTGGCATTCACATCCACCTCAAAAATGGCTTCTTGTTGGGCAACCTGTTTGTCTACGGAGAGATAAATGTTTTCCGTAGTACAAAGTAAATGGCATATACACAAAGTCATCCAAGACTTGCCTTTGCCTGCAAAACTTTATCTTAACATAGAACCTGACATTTAGACACTACAGAATTTCTCTGTAGGTATCTGAGCAAGTCAGCATAACCTTTTACATGAGTTAGCACCTCTTTTTAGAGCTACTGGAAATCTTGTGTTATAAGTCAATGGCAGTATTACTAGAACACAACCAGCAATGGGATACTGTGAACTAGCATCCTCTCATTTATCATTGTGCAATGGAAAAAACAAACAAACAAAACCCACTTATGTTCACAGTTACAAAGCAGAGTTGCTCTGAGTAATCCACACTATTTATATGGCAGAATTTGTTTATATTGCATTTCATAGTCTGAGAAAGAGGAAAGAACAAACAGCATTATGTAGGTTAACTGCAGTATAACTTAACTGTCTATATAAAAACATCACAATGTTGAACAATCAGAAGAAACATAGAAGCAGTGTCCATAGCCTACATTTATTTTCATAAAGTGTAGCAGTTTTGGGGGAGGAAAAATAAAAACATGCATAAAAAGCACAAGAAAGCAAATGAGCTTTCTAAATAATTTAGACAAGAAATGTTTTGAACAAAATCAGCACAATACTTCCAGCCTGTTTCTTAAATCAAGTACAACTTGGTAAAGAAAACTGCTTGCATTGCAGTAAGAAGGCATACAACTATGTCTTGCAAAATAATTTTTAAAAAAATCTTCAGCAAGATAGCCATGAGCTGATTTGCAAGCTGGTTTAAGAAGTGTTTAACTGAGACTGATTGTAAAGGTATTTTCTGCAAGGGGAAAGTGCCATCCTATATACAATATAAAAAAGTGTCTGATGCCACAGGATCAGAGTGACACTATATTTCAGCAATCTGAATATATGAGCTGTAAGACGCATGCTTCCCCTATTTAATGTGTCTTTAAAAAAAATAAAAAGCCACTAAATTTAGAGCTTCTAAATTTGTGTGCATTCATAAATTGCTGTTGGGTTTCCCAGCAGTCTGTACAGCATCTGAACATAAAGGAAGTATACAACCTATTCTAAAACACATTGCTGTTTGCATGCACAACTGCCACAGACTTTCAACTCAGTGAGCAGAAAGGTCAAGAGTCTATCCTTCTCTGTGGAGCTGTCTCCAAGTCAAGCAATGAGAAAAAGCTGTAGAGTCCAGCAATGAAAATGTGTTCTAAAAAATTAAATACGTCATCCCAAAAAAATGAAGAGAGCATTATTGCTGTTGTGAGAGCTATTTTTCTCCTGTGCACTTGTTTCTCTATTGGACACTCAGACAAGCCAAGATACTCATTTGTATACTTGGAAACTCCCCCATCCCTTCCTTCTTTCCCATTTTTCACATCCTTGGTCAAACCCAGTCCTCTTATTTGAGCCGTTCAGGCTGGAGGCTATCGGTCAGACACTTCAGTTGCTCTTCCCCCAGCTTGATCTTGTCCTCAAGCTCCCTCTGCTCAATGATGAGGGCCGACTTCATTTTTACAAAGTGCTCATAGTCTGCTAAGTTCTCCTCACTCAAGTAGTTCGCCAAAATGTCAAAGACAATGCGCTCTCGACGATCCAGGTTTTCCTTCAGTTCTTTTGCATCTTCATGTTGCTGGGTCAGCAGCTTCTGCTTCTCTACCAGCGTCCGCTTAGGGGAAAAGAAAAACAGTTAAAAATCCACGGGGTTCACCAGGATGGGACAACAGCTTCAGTGTTTAAGACTCAAGTCTGTTTTATCTGCAAAGACAAAGACTTTCCTGAATACTTTTCAGAGAGGTGGAATAAGGTTGCTCCTTAAAGTGTAGTCTAATAAAATGCATTAACAAACAGGAAAAAAAATAGTGAATCAACAAAAGATACACCATTAATTTCTATTGGTCTCAAGAGCAAGAACTTCAAAGTCTAGTTTACTACTTTATAGTTAAAAATAGTTATATAAAATACAGCTGCCTTTGAGAAACATTCAAATTCTCCAAATTAAAACTTCACTCAGCAATGACTTATCGTCAATACACAGCACCAAACTTCCACACTGAAACAGCTGTGGTTAGACAACCCACAGACAGACTCATTAATGGAGTGATTTGTTTTTTACACAGCTCCTGACACTCTGGTATTTCATAGTTGTGCTGCAATCCACATGGCTTCTCCACGAGATGTGAAGTCACGCGGTCTTATGAGCAAGAGAGAGAGCTGGGGCAAGACAATAGGAGGGAAGAAAAAGAAAGAAAAAAATCATTTTCTTCCCAAAAGGGCTGTAAACTTTCTGCTTCGTGCCCTCACAAGAGACCAAATAGGAAAAAGGGAGGTTGAATGGAGGAACACACAAAGGAAGAGGACGGGAGCTATACCCCATACACACGTATGTATGAGCACTAAGGGTGAGGTACATCTCTCCCAACTCCACCTGTCTACACAACAGCCAGCCACACCTGAATCACTCAGCTGCACACCTTTAGCAATATATGGGAAGCAGTAGGAGCATTATTAATCTGACCTATTTCAGATTTCTGCTTAGAAGTGATTTGCCTTTTTCCTGCGACAGAGGACAGCTGGCCTACTCTGACGTCAAGAATTCCTGTACAGACTTCTGAACTTAATTAATAAGTGCCCCCGAGAGGTACCACTCCATAACTGTTAGACATTAGTTTTCTTTGAGAACTCATGTCTTCAAATAAACCACAATATATTCAAATAAGCGTGTCCATTTTTTTCATTTGGACTTTATGTTAAATCACACATACTATAAAAAGACTAAAGTATTTACAGAGAAGTGTTTTTCTAGACTACAAAAATGGAGTACGTTCAAGATGGAAGTATGAGGCCAAGGTGGACGCAGACCCGCAAGCTTTAATAGACCTGTCTGTCAGAGCTGCACGCGTATCCTGTGCTGCCGCTTTTTCTACAGACAGCACAAAGCTCAGAGGGCTATTTCAGATGAGGCCCCTTGCAGAAGCTAAAGTTGAAATACCCCATAGTGTTCTTTGTGGCAAAAGAGACCTATGACAGAGCATCTAATAGTCAGAATATGAATTCAGCAGTGACTATTTGCCTGCTGACAGACTGTTTATTTAGAAAGTCTGCTGAGCTGTTCGTGGTTCCTAGAAAGTGCAAAGCTGTCAGAGTAATGTGTATTAGTTAACATCAGCTTCCAAAAAAAAAACCCCAAACCCTAAAATAATCAGTGAACACTAGGGATATGATCCTCAGGGACAGAAGTAATTTCCCCTGTTTTATTTATGTGGTATATCAGTAGTATGCCAAATATCATCATGTGACCTATAAAATACCAAAGGACAACCAGAAAAGCCACACAGGCCAGTCTAAATTCAAAGACATGCAGATGTAAACCTACATGCATTGTATTTGTAGCTGGGGACCTGACCCATCTGAGAAGCATCTCTGACCAACACTTTAAGATACACTTCTGATGTTACTATGGCAAGACTTTGGTGTCAGTGCATGAGAAGATGAATGGGGGTTAGAATATGTTAGGGATTGGGGTTTCTGTCAATCTAAATTTGACAGTGGAGCACACAGCCAATTTCTGACTGCCCTTACTACACCACCTACTCAATTTCTTCCTTTTCCACACCTAGACAATAAACTGTTTTTATTACTGCTCTCAAATTGTGCTTCCTACATGCTCATATCATCTGGTAGCTCTTTCCTCAGCTCACACTCTCACCTTTGAGCCCATCAGACAACTGCAACCACGTTTAGAAAAGAGAAGTCTAAAAAAGGATTACATTTCTGTAAGTTTAAGCTTTGATCTGCCCTCTAATAAGCTGTCAAATACCTTCCCCCTGCCTCAGTTGGAGAGGGGTCTGGACAGCCATTAAACAAGTATGTTTGGCAGCAGCTAGGGCCAAACAGCAAAAACACAGCTTCAAACTAGTCCCAGCACTTGCTGGTTCTTATTGGTGAAACAACAGAGCATGCTGAAGAAACACAACATGAATCCACAGCCTGTGGAAAAAAATATGTTTCAGCACTTAGGTGGCCTGCTGGCACTTCAGCCCACAGCTACGCACCAAAAATCCCACTTTGCATTCATTTAAGTGTAGAATTGAAACTCACCTGACTGACACCTGCCCCCCACCCCCTCTATTTATTTATTTTAGCCTTTAAGTTTTGCACTTGTCTACATCTCTCCTTTGGTGCATACCTGTATTGCCAGGTATCTGTTTCCCAGCTAAGGCCTGAAGGGATCTGGAGCCAGACAAGGTGCTGCCAGCAGAGGTGGGGTCCAACACATAAGAGCACCTTCAACACTCCTGAAAGTTTCACATCTGCTGGGATTCCTCCACGTTACTACCAGCCTGTTCTGGTTGGTTTTGTTTTCTATTGAAAAAGTTTTTCTGCAATGCCTCCCTCCTGCCCCTGTGTATTTTTCTCAAATAAGACTAGTCCTTCTGTCATTTATTGCTCTTCTTCCTTGCTAGGCATTGTGGAGGAAGCCGTAGTAGGTAAGAAACATTTTATTTGTAACAACCTTATAGATTTTTATCAAGATCCTTGCTGAGTATAAAGAAGTCTATAAGCTTTCTGCATTACAGCACAAAGTGACATTCTTTTTCCCATCCTGAATTTTCATTAGAACCTTTTTGTTTGCCTCCTTTTTACACCTTTATCAGTAGTTCCCCTCTTTCTTTAAACTTTTGCTAAGTCTGTTTTCCAGTATACTGCACCCCAAAATGTCACTTTTTCCTCACCAAACCACTTGCAGTTTTAGTATTCTACATAAAAGCAAGGCAAAGAGAAAAGTTTTAAGAAATCTAAAGAAAGTGGCTTTATGAGATTCATCCATTCACTACCCCTCATCTTAAGCTCTGCAATTTAGATAAACAAAACCAAGCAAAAACCCCCACACCAGGTTCACTACATGTAGTGATATTATTATTGGCCTTTCTCACCCGTTCTTCCGGAGAGGTATTTTCATCCAGGTTATTAAGGGCATTTTCCACCCGGGCCAGACGACCTGACAGCGACAGGAGGAGGTTGACCACTTTGTCAAGGTCGCCGATAAACATCTTGAATTTGTCAAACTCATTTGGTTTGCAGACTTCTTTCACAATGGCCTCCACCTCCTCCCCCAGTATATTGTTTGCTTGGATGTCTTCCAGAAGCGTCTCCCGTGCTTCCCTCAGCACCTGCAGCTTCCTACTAATGCTGTCAATTAGTTCTTGCTGTGGAAAATAAAAGGGATGAGAATTTATTAGCACTGCTGCATTTTTCCCCACTTCTGAAAGTCATGTCATAAATCTAGCATTTTAATACATGGAAACTCCCATGTGGCTTTGACAATGAGTGTGTTACAAATTAATATATGTCTAAGGTCTATACCTCTGGATTTAAATGTTCAGGATGCAGGTCTATGATGGTCAGCTTGAGACCTGTGTTAAAGTAATTTACCTTTGTGGCAAAAGATTAAGGCCTTCCCCTCTCACTCCCCCAGCAAGCGTGCTTCTTTGAACAGCTTCAAAGCCTGCTATGGAGCAGCATAAAGTATAGTGCATCCTTTTCTCTCTAAATACCAGGCCCATAATACCTTTCTGAAGAGCTACGCTTAGGAAGGTAAACAGCACCAAGACAACAACCCTGTATTTTCCACATGACTAAGTTAAAACTAGGGCACTGTGTAGCTTTTTCTTCCTTTCTGCATTACATTAACATCCCTCCAATAGCAGTCCTTCCACTCTCAGAAAACCCTCGCGTTAACACTGCCTTACAACATTTCTGCAGGGAAATCATAATCCCTGCAGACCAGAACAGAGAACAAAATCCACCTCTGTGTCATACAAAGCAGCCCTGCGCGAAGCTGGGCAGAGTGGCTCTGTTGAAAGCCCAAAGAAGCAGCTTTGGCTGTCACTGTCCTATGCCAGGTGAACAGACCACCTCACCTGCAGTTTGTCAGGGTTTCTCTAGTATAATCCCCCATTGCCTGGGATGCACTAGCTTAGAAAAAGCACATCAGGTGCATCACCAGCAGAGCCAGACCAAGAACCCAGGTGTCCTCCCTCAGTGGCCTGTGCTCCACCCGTGCTGCCCAGCTACCTTCCTGCATTTGAGCAGGAGGGCTCGTTTCTTATGTGTCCATTAGCTTTCATTTGTGCACAAGGGATGAAAGTCAGTTCAGCTAGTCATCTACCCTAAATTGAAGTGAATCACACCCTAAAAATCCCTCATTCACGTACATGTAGATGCCCATTTAGTATTCAGACAATTTCAGGTAAGAAAAATTCCCAAAGCGTTCTGCAAACATACACCTCTTAGTCCAATTTCTAAATGAAAATTATATCCTTTAAAACAGTCATTATTTCACAGTCCCCCTTTAGTTTTTCTTTTTTTTTTTTTTTAAAAAAAAAAACCCTACTCATGACATTCTTCAGGAACTCTGCTTTCTAAATGCAAATCTGATTACAAGCCTTCATGATTACTGAGAAACATACTGATAGCAGCTACTGCTCTCAGATGCCTCTGAACAATCATCGTCTATTTTGGGAACAAACAATAACAACAACTAAGTCTGCCATCTTAACAGAAAGCAACTACACCCTGAAAAATTTAACAGCCTTTTTGAAAGTAGAAATTCAGCACATGGATTATCAGGGCTGGTTTTCCCCTTTTTGATTTAATATATTTAGGCCAGGTTAATCTGGATTTGGGTTATCTGTTAGTCTGGGTGCCCAAAAGATTAAGGTAATAAGCAGTTCTACAGATGCCTTCTTTAGTGGCCGATTAATCTGCAGGATTTGAATTTTCCCCCCTCGCCTTCTCTCAATGCAAATGCAGTTTGATGTGGATTATGTAGGTCACAGTGCTATGCTCTCATTTCCCTCAGATGACATGCACATGCACAACGCTGCTGTTTTACCATCCATGTTACTCTCTCGAGTTTTCGCTTCTGCAGCTGTGCTGTGACCTTCTCTAATGAAACAAAGCCATACGTGTGCTCAATGTTTGCCAATCCGGTCTGACAATCCAGATCAGGTCTCTCAAAGTTTCCTTCTTTTAAAAGAGGAGGGGGTGGAAAAAAAAAAAGGCAGAAAAAAAAACCCAACCCAAAACCAAGGGCAAGTGCTGGATTTTGTACCCAGGACATGGCAACCCTGGATACACAGACAGACACAGACACATGGTCTGAATCTTGGGACTGTCCTGTGCTAGGACAGGAGTTGGGCTCAATGATCCTTGTGGGTCCCTTCCAACTCGCAGCATTCTATGATTCCCAGTAGTGCCCTATCTGGATGTCCCCAGGCAGCTGAAGCTAGCCTCTAAAGGACCGCTTTTGCAGGCAAGAAGGACAGAAGTACTTGCCTCTCTTTAAGACTGCCATATCTATTAAGAATTGGATTATGATCACTGCTTCCTACCCAGATGAAGCAGCCTTTGGATGCAGTAACTGTGAGCTCACTGCATGCTGTTGCTAACCAGCAGAAAACCTGTATTACATTCAATATCTACTGAGCCAGAAGAGCACCAATCTACATCTTGAAACTGGCAGATGAATAATTTATAGCTGTGAATTCCATACCAGTAAACAAGAAAACAATAAAGCCTCATCTTTTTCCAGCAATTCTTGCTGATCTGACGAGCAACACAGACAGTAGCTCAGCAGAGAGCTGCTCAGGTGGTTCACTGCCTGGCATGCTTTTTGTAAATTACTCTCTCAGCTCACCACTCCATTTCACATGAAGGTCAGGCCTAAAAGCAGAAGAAATTTGGTATTTCTTCAATCATTTTTACACTCTTCAGGAGCTGCTGAAACTTTCCTAAAGGCAAAAGGAACACTTCCTACCCAGCCACACATGGATTTTCCTTACTACAAAAACCACTCCTGTATTGTCTTCAACATCTGTTCATATTTTGTAATTGTGGTAAACCTACATTAAATTCAGTACACGAGACACAAGCATTCCATTCCTG